>NC_090321.1:240652173-240954585 GCF_040869045.1 Eurosta solidaginis
TATCGGCTTGCTATCGTTGAGTCATCGGCGTCTAGAGGTTACAGACGGGTAATAGATATGTCTTCGATTTTATAGTGAAATTTTATCTTTTTTGGAAAGTTAATATCCTTACACTCAGATTTATACAAATTTAATAAGTTTATAAAGTTCTTACAATTAGAAATTTGTGTGAGAACCTTTTCTATTTTTTATAAGTTACAAATTACAAATTGTAAGGTGTATTGAAGTTTTATCGGCATTTGTTAAAAAAAAATTGATGTTCCGTCGATATATCCGATAACAAATTGCTAGCACTCGGCTAAAAAGTCGATAAGTTTTCAATATTCAATCGATAACTTTTCGATTACAAACCGATAGCGAATTAAAACACTCCGATAGCGATATTTTCAATAATAAATCTTTTCGATAGCTTTTTGATAACAAATCGATAACTTATCATTATCTTTTTAGTAACATATCGGTAAATGTTCGATAGATAATCACTAAATTTTGCATACAAATCTATAAATTTTCGATAATATATCGTTAAATTTTTAGTTAAAATGGTTAAATTTTGGCATTAAATCGTTACCTTTTCGATAACAAACCGATAACTCGTGGATAAAAATTGATAAAATGTTAATAGCTTTTGTAGTAGATAGGAAAAAATGATAACTTGTCGATTAGAAGTCAGTATCTCATTGATAAACTTTGTTATCGATAAAATATATATATTCTTAAAGTCGTTGTTAACAAACCTAAAACAAACCAATAACTCATCGATAGCAAACCGTTAAAACTTCGATAATAACTTCGTAACACGCAGTCCGGTTTTGGTTCCGCATTCGGTTTCGCTCTCGATTTTGCCGCAATTATCTTTCTTTCCTTCTCTGCTCCTTGCCTTTTATTTCCCCCCCGTTTCTTTCCTTGCATTTCCTTTTCCTTTCTTGCCTTACCTTTTCGCAAAAAAAAGCTATCCGCTGCAAAAAAATGCGATTAGTCTTGTATGAATCCGGGATGAGTTGCAATGTAGTATGCAACTTTAGCCTGTTTTGATCCCTTTGTTGGAGTGGTCCCTTTTGCTTGAGCATGTCCTGTGGAGAGATCAATTTTACTTGTTTATGCCTGAACGGGTGGTGTCGAACAAATTCTCATTATGACCCCACAGGAACTGTCGTCGCACAGCTCATTTTTAGTTTCGCCTTTAAACTTCACGGGTACTGTTCGACAGATCCTATTTGTACCCCTACGGGCACTGTCGGACAGGTCCTCTTTCTTCCCCCACGGTTACTGTCGTACAAGTCCTATTTTTACCCGTACTGGAATACTTGCTGATACAGACATTTCAAACTGACTAATCCTAACTGTCTGCAAAAGGTCTAGAGAGTATCGGTTGATATTAATTTCACCACCGCTGTATGTGCATCTTCATTCACACATATAATTAATTCCATTGTTATGATCATTCGCAATAATATTTACATTGGTTACACGTTTTTGCGCTGACTATTGACTTTGGCGGTGCTGCCTTTACGTAGCTTCAAACTGTGTAGTTGTTGTTTTGAATGTTGCTAATACAGTGGCATGAATGCGTTTGTTACTGACCTACCTCCCATTTTAAGTTAGAAATTGACAATTTTATATATCGGTTGATCGTGCTGCCACAAGTTAAATGCAGTTTTGATATATGTATGTGTGTGCATACATAGCAGATCACAAAATCATTGGATGAATGCTTGTTCTCCTTAAAATGGGAGTGTTATATGTAACTTAAGTTTCCAAACTGAAGTTGCCTCAAATAGTGCTTAGATTACAAAGTTTCTGCTATTTTTTTGTTTTGTCTTTAGTAATTTTAGTATCCACAGCATTACTTATTCAGTTTTTTTTTGTTTGTAAACCTCTTTTATCGTTTCCAGTAGCGACTTGATTCACGCTCGTTTTTTGTCTGACCTACTCCCATACAAAGCAAACATTTACAAGTGCATGCAAACACATACAATACGAGTGTATAGATAAGTACGTATTTTCAAATGTAAATTTGATTTTAAAATTCCATGCTCGACTTAGTTTTTATAGTCATTTTATGCCGATTCCCTTCACTTTACAGCACTAGAAAATCATCGACGGGTTGATGACGACGTTGATTAGCCTACCATCGTTCGGTGGTAAAGATGATATCGATGACTAAATTTTTTTTTTTAATTCAAAGTTTTATATTAGACTTTGTAAAATGTGAAAATTTGCAAACTATGTACAAGCTTGCCTCTAGTGAGGGTAAAGTGTGAAGATGCTAATTATTTATTGAAACTAGAATTTAATTTGGTTTCATTACACCGAAGAAGAGGATTTTTTTTTGTAGTTGTTGGTTTATAAAGTGTTGGTATTTTTGAAAAAAAGAAATTTTTTTTTTTTTTTGCTAGAAGAAATTTAATATTCTTATCATTTTGCAAGTATACGTAAGCATGTGTTTGTTTGGCGTTCGGTTTAGTGGCGCGTAGTCACGCGTATCTAATATACCGGAACTGTAGAGTTCTGAGAACCCACATAGTTGCTAGTTGATGTCATATACATTTTTCAAAACTTACCATTAATTTATTTTTATTTTAAAAAACATCCTGTCTAACAAATTTTCGATTTGCTGGTAGGTGTAGCTGACTTTGAAATATTTTCCTGTAATTAACTCTGTTTCTAGGAAATAAATGTGAGTGCTTGCCCTTGACTCGAAAATGTACGATCTGGACCAGAAATACAACCCTATGTTGTCCCCTTAGTATTTGCGGAAGGGACTTTATTTTATTTAGTAATGATTCTGAATCAACCCTACTTCCGTGCTACTGCCTTACATATTTTCTGATAGCTCTTATCCATGTACCCTGCATGTCTCTAATACCCGTATTTACAAGGTGACAATTATTTGCATATCATCAAAATCGCATGAGATTTTGAAATTTCATGTAGTCCTTTTTCAAGTCCCTGAAACTAAGTACATATAGCAAATTTCTTCCCCCTTTGCCCCGCCAGTTCAACCTAACCTGTTTGAACCGTTTCTGCCATAGAAAATTGTGTATGTCGAAAGCAATTTATATGTGATAAGGTGAGGCGACAACCCCTTTTGACAACTAGGGATAGCTATTCCGGAACCTTAGGATACCGGTCTTTTTCAAGCCCCAAAAATCTCGGGATTGTTTGACTTTAATCCCAGGATTGTTGAAAATAGCATTTTATCATCCATTCAAATAATATAAAATTGGTTCCACAAAAATCCCATTTTTAAGAGCAAAACAAGTATTACACTGAGTGACAAAAAAAGATAAAAAATCGGTGGGTTTGTATTGTACAGAACTTCAATCTAATGTCAGACTTTCCAAATTGGTTCAGGTTTTTCGTAATATGTGTGTCGAAAATTTCGACAAACGTCTTTTTCTGCTTTATCACAGGCCGGCAGAGATTAAAATAAGGTTTCGACGCGGTGTTCACGGATCCGAGTCAAAACTGTCGAGCACTTCATGTTTTTGAGATATTCGAACTTGAAAGAGAAAAATCACCTTTTAGTAAGATACATTTGAGATCATGCCACTTCTAGAAATTTTTTTAAGATCACTATTTCTCCTGAAAACCCCACTCCTACTCTTCAAAATCTAGCTTTTAGAAAATAATTCCTAGCATCGGACAAATCGTATTTTAAATTTACCGAGCTAGAAAAATTTTGCAATTTATTGCAATATTTATAAAAAACATTAAAGAAATCTATACAGGGTAAATTGCGAGACAACCCCGGAATCGCAAACATCCCGGGAAGTGAAAAAGACAGAAAATTTTTATCCCTAGTGGCAACCCAACTCAAAAATCATCCTACTGAAATACTGAGTAATGTGCCTTTCGTTTTATTTCCCATATTGGCATGTATAGTTGCAAAACCTAGGCAGAAACCCTCAAAATGTATTACGCTTAGTATGTACTATATTTCATGCGAATCGGTTAGGCCATTTCTTGGATTTTAGTCGGACATGATGTCTTTTTGCTACTGCAAACATGCTCACTCATAAAATTTCGAAATTATAACATAAGTAAGGTAAGATTACACGATATGGCAACTCTCTTTAGAAGCAAGTAATATTACAAGATATGGCAACTCTCTTTAGAAACACGTTTTTTTGTTGGTTTACACATTTTCTAACCCATGGAACTCCCCTAAAAACTGCCATGCAAATTTATTAAATGACATCCTCTCACAGCGTACCGTAATAATCCCGCTCAAGCTCTCTCCTTCAGCCTTGGCTAAAAATACCCCATGGGTTTCATATCGCATCTTGTATATGCGTCATTTACGCTGGTCTCAGTGCAGGACGCAAAACTCGGAACCAGGAAAAAGTGGTCAAGTGTGCTTAAACATATTTTACTGGACTCGATTTTCTGATAGATGTGAACCATAACAGTGAGAAAACAGGCCAACGGAAATTTTACTTTTGTAGATGCCTTTTGCCAACAGTAGAATGCCTAGGATAGATTAAATTAGGTAGTGTAGCAGCAGTACGGAAATGCATGAAGCTCACTTGGACTCATAACCAATTCTTTGGGAACAAGAATACTATCCTCTAATTGCTTTGAAAGTTGCTGTTATTATTGTATTCCGATCGAGACGATTTTCGATAAGTTGTTTGAGATTCGCCGACACCTTAGCCGAAGTACTTTAGCTTTGTTCTCGTTCATAGGAAACTATTATGTCAAAAAATCAATCTTGTGGATAAACTGGCCTCATTAAAAATTGCTGTGGGGAGCCCATGAGAGCAACACGTTTCAAAATAAAATTATTTATTTTCAGCAGTAAGTTAAAACTGTTTGGTTCTGTTTTAAAAGCAGAAAAGGTCTACAAGCTCCTATTTTTTTTTTTTTTTTAAGCCAGTGAATGGTTGGAAGTCCGGCCTCAAACTTTAAAATGTGTAGAAGAAAGTTAGATCGCGTATGTAAGATATGAGCTCGCTAATCAGGTATTTGGTTTATAGATGTATGGCAGAATTTTTCGTTGAGAATGGCTGCAACTCTTCATAGCATATCGAACTCCATTATCTTTTGTTATATAGCTAGCTTTCCGAACCGATTCACTGTGAAACTACAACTTTTATCAGCTCCATAAAAAAAAACAGCTTGTAATATGGCATTTCTCTTTTTTACTGTCATTCCAGCTACTTTTCACAACGCTTTTAGCTGTGGCACATAGTGCGCGGCTCGACAACAAATACCTCCCACCACCAGCGAGTGCAGCTAGTGCCGGTGGTGGACCAGGTTTGCAAGGACCTGGTGGTGCAGGCGGTAGCGCCGGTGGCAATTTCGGGCTTGGTGGTTTCCCTGGCGCTGGTGGTGCTGGTCGTCCAATAGGCGGGGGCGGCGGTGGTGGTGGTGGCTCACCTGGATATGGTGGTGGCAGCGCTCCTGGTGGAGGTGGCTACTCTGGCGCTGGTGGTCCTAGTCGTCCAATAGGTGGTGGTGGCTCAGTTGGATTTGGAGCTAGTGGTACAGCAGGTGGTGGCAGTTTTGGTGGCGGCGCAGGACCTGCACAACCTTCTGGCCCACCAATACCCATTTTGTCGTATGTGAATGAAAATGATGGCGATGGCAATTATCGCTTCAGTTATGAAACAGGCAACGGCATTAAGGCAGAAGAAGAGGGTACAATTAAGAATAAGGGTTCACAAAATGAAATCGCAACCGTAATGGGTTCATATTCGTACACAAACCCTGAAGGCGAACTTATTGAAATTACATATGTGGCTGACGAAAATGGTTTCCAACCGTCTGGCGACTCCTTGCCTACGCCACCTCCCATACCGGAAGAAATTGCAAAAGCGTTAGCAGAACAAGGTATTTCTGCTGCACCTGGTGGTGGTTATACCGGAGGACCTGGTACAGGAGCTGGTGGTGAGTTAATTGTCAGAAATTCTTATTTCAAATTATTTGTTTTTTATATGACGATATACGAATATTTATAATATTGAGACTTAATAATTTACCTATGGTGTTCTTTACAGTGTTTGGTGGTGCAGGTGGTGGTACGGGCGCTGGCGGTTATGGTGGCACTGGAGGTGGTGGATCTGCTGGTATGTTGCTCAAATTCATGGGGTTGTATTGAAAATTCACTTAAGAGCCGTTTTTTTTTCAAGGTGGTTATGGCGGTGGATCTGCAGCAGGTGGTGCAGGAGGTTATGGTGGTGGCGCCGGTGGTCGGGTAGTTGGTGGTGCACCAGGCTATGGTGGCGGTGCAGGAGGTGGTGGTGCTCCAGGTTTTGGCGGCGGTGCTGGTGGAGCTCCAGGTTATGGTGGTAGTCCAGGAACTGGTGGGGCCCCAGGATATGGAGGCGGTGCCGGTGCAGGTGGATCACCTGGTATTGGTGGTGGTTCGGGAGCTGGTGCTGCACCTGGATTTGGTGGGGGCGCTGGAGTTGGAGCTGGTGGTGCTGGAAGCTATGGCGGTGGAGCTGGCGGCCGTGGAGCAGGAGGCGTTGGTGGTGGTGCGGGTGGACGCGGTGCCAGTGGAGCTGGCGGTGGTGCTGGTGGATATAACTATGGACCAGGTGGTGCCGGTGATGCGGCAGGTGGAGGTGCGCCTGGTTTTGGAGGTGGTGCTGGTGGTCGCAGTCCAAGCCGCCCAGCTGGTGCCGGCGGTCCTGGCGGATACGGAGGTGGAGCTGGTGGCGCAGGAGGTCGCGGTCCAGGTGGTGTCGGTGGGCCTGGCGGTTATGGTGGTGGTGCAGCTAGTGGTGCAGGCGGTCGTGGTCCAGGTGGTCCTGGAGGAGCTGGCGCTCAAGGCGGTTATGGTGGTAGTGCTGGCGGTGCTGGAGCAGGTGGTGCTCCCGGTTTCGCCGGTGGTGCTGTCGGCTTCGGTGGTAGTGGCGGTGCAGGTGGTCGTGGTGCCGGTGGAGCTGGTGCTGGTGGTGGTGCTGGTGGTGGCTATAATTATGGACCAGGTGGAGCTGGTGGTGCGGCAGGTGGTGTTGCTGGTGCAGGTGGTGTTGCTGGTGCAGGTGGTGCTCCTGGTTTTGGTGGTGGAGCTGGACGACCTGGTGCAGGCGGAGCGCCTGGTTATGGCGGTGGTGCGGGAGCTGGCGGAGCGCCAGGTTTCGGTGGTAGTGCTGGTGGACGCGGTGCAGGAGCACCAGGTGCTGGAGGTTATGGAAGTGGCGCTGGTGCTAGTGGAGCTGCAGGCCGAGGCACAGGTGGAGCGGGAAGTCAAGGCGGCTATGGTGGTGGTGCAGGAGCAGGTGGCGCACCAGGATTCGGTGGAGGTGCTGGAGCAGGTGGCGCTCCAGGATATGGTGGAGGTGCAGGCGGTCGTGGTGCTGGAGGAGCGGGTGGACAAGTCGGAGCTGGTGGTCAAGGAGGCTACGGTGGTGGAGCTGGTGGTGCCGGTAGTGCGCCTGGCTTCGGAGGTGGTGCAGGAGGTCCTGGTGGACGTGGCAGCGCAGGCGGTGGAGCTGGTGGGCCTGGTAACCAATATGTGCCACCAAGTTCGGGCGCAGGTCCCGGTGGTAGACCTGGCGCAGGTGGTGCAGCTCCGAGTCGGCATGGGAGTGGAGAATTTAATCCAGAAACCGGTTATAATTACAAATAAACTGCTAATGATGCTTATGAATCTCGAGACGATCGCCCCCCACAATACACTAACTTTATTCCACAATAAGCTGCCCCAAATGAATTTTAATACTCATACGTGCGCACTTGCCAAATGATGTGGCTGTGATCTCGATCACATCAAAACCAATGTGCTTAAAATAGTGTTTATTTTCGAAAATTTTCAATAAAACTTATATAATAACTTTTATTTTCATTTCATCTATTAATCAAATACATACATACATCAGCTTTACATTTTAAATTATGATAAAAAATATATCTCTAATGTATTACCAGTTTTATAAATACCTTGTATAAGAATGGATGTGTATCTTTAAAATGGCTAGTGAAGTAAATAATGAAAGAACATAAAACCAATATCAATTTTAGATTTGTTTATGTAAATTGCTTTTTTAATTTTCTTTATGTAAATAACTTAGTATTTAATTGCTTGACGTTTTCTTAAGTAGATTTTCTTTTTCAAAACTGTTTTATTTTGCTTTCTAAATGTAATATACTTTGTACTAATTAGGGAAAACAACAAGAGTAAATGAACGAATAAAACCAAGTTCAAAAAAATTTAAATTAATGATTGTTTAAATTTTTTTAATTTGTCGGATTTCACAACTTTAAAATGGAGTAAGAGTTTTGCTGGGGCCCTAGCTTGTATATCCAAAGTAAATTTAATCGGAATACAGCAGTCAAAATGGCAATGATATTTCATTAAAATTTCTTCAACTAAGTTCTTATGATTCAATTACCAGAGGTTTGTTCTCCAATGATGACAGATTTTTGACACTGAAGGGCTGCTTTTACGAAGTAAGTAAAACGGGGAATACTTCAATCCCCTTCAGCTAAAATTTTAGTAGTGATAATAAATTTGTAAAATTTTGGGGGAAGTAACACGCCGAAATTTTATTCAAAAAAACACTCTCTCAAAATTTGTTTCAAAAACTCCATTTCTAAGCATAAATCTAATGCATTTTGACATAAGGGAGAGTTAATGAAAATCATTCTGAGATAAGATTCTTCAACCTAATTCTGTCATAGGGCGTTTTTGTGAAAAATCCTGAAATGGGAAATTTTTGAAAAATATAGCCTGAGCGTCAATCTTCAATTCGCAAAACATGGCCTAGCCAGCTCAGCCTCTGCGTTTTAATTCGCCGCACTATGTCGATGTTTTTGTAAAGCTCATACAGTTCATCATTAAATCTTCCGAATATTGCAAATAAGTATATACGCAATATTCCAAATATAAACCGATTCCACAAATCTTAAATGGGAATGAATGTTCCGAACATACGGAATTAATAAGATAACATATTCAATGAGTACATTTCGTTATGACATCTCCAGTATTTACTTACTTGAATCGATTTTCTAACGAGTCTTTGACGCTGAACAATGTATCTTAAATTGGTTTAGGTTTCGTAAGTTCATAGGTTAACGAAAGTGTACGATTCCTGGTGTCCATATTTTTCATAAAATTACCTATGTTTAGCCACACTAATAGATCATGGCATAGTTAGGTTAGGTTGAACTGGCCGGTCCATGAGGACCTCACATACACTGATTGAGTCCGTAGTGTTACCAGAAGTTTGTTTTAACGACCAAACTGAAATACCCTATCAAAAACCTATGTTATAAAATAACTCCGTCCTCTTGGCAAATACTAGAAGCTTCCTAGGACTTAAGCCACTTGCTGCTTCTAGATCTGATAGATGTATCACACCTAATAGCTGTAGTCTTAGCCTGGCAAGTGCAGGGTATGAGCATAGAACGTGCTCGATCGTTTCCTCCTCCAACCCGCACTTCCTACATCTGCTATCAATGACCAAGCCTAATTTAAATGCATGTGACGCCAGAAGGCAGTGTTCAGTCAGAATACCCGTCATGAGTCTACAGTTCTCTCTTTTTAATGATAGAAGCAACTGTGTTAGTCTAAGGTTATAAGACCTACACATAATTTTCGACACTTTGCAGCCCCGCGCTTGAACCCACGCCTTTACCGCTTGGTCGATCATGTGCTCCTCTCGCCTTCGCTTAATCTCGCCCAATCTAATTGGGACGTCTACTGAGCAAGCTTCAAGGGATGTGCCCTGTTTAGCTAGTTCGTCCGCATTGTCATTCCCATCTATTCTCATATGCCCTGGGACCCAATATAGATGTATGCTTCTCCCTGTCCCGATTCTCTCCAGAGACTGCTTACACTCTAACACTCATTTAGATGCTGTGCTATGCTAGATGGTTGCCTTAATTGCTGCTTGACTGCCAATATAAAAGTTAACACAGTTGCAGCTTAAGCTATTCTCTTCCAGGGTTTCTACTGCTTTGGTTACGGCTAATATTTCCACTTGGAAAACGCTACAGTAATCTGGCAGCCTGTAGGATCTGCTTATTTCCGGATCAGCGCAGTATACCGCAGACCCTACTCCTTCCACTACTTTGGAACCATCGGTGTACACATGTATCGCCTCGTCCGCCATTTGCGCACCCTTGCGCCAACCGTCCACCTCTATTGTGGCCTTAAGATTTCTCTCGAAGCGCAGATAGGGAATCAGGTAATATGTTCGTCTTGTGATTGATAACGCTATACTACTATGGCCATATGGTCGGCGCTCTAGCTTCCCCGAAGCACCGAGCCTCGTTGCGGTCGTTAATGCTTTGTTCTTTGCTACAGGTCTACAGGTAGAATGTGCAGAATGGCATACAGTGTAGCCGTCGGGGTTGTTTTCAGGGCTCCCGTAATGCTAAGCATCGACAGTCTGCATACCCCCTCTAATTTTTTGAGGTATGTTGTTCTGTGTATGGCTTTACACCAAACAAGTATAGTATAGAATAGGGCTTACAATCGCTGTAAAAACCCAATGAGAAAGAGGGGGCGATAGGCCTCACGTACACCCCAGCATTCTTTTACATGCGTAGAGTGCCGTTGAGGCCTTCCTGACCCTCTCCTCCACGTTGAGCTTCCATGACAGCTTACTGTTTAGGATGATTCCTAGATATTTTGTGCAAGGTTTCTCCTGTAAGGCCACCCCTCCTAACTAAGGCCTGGTCCAATTTGGGACATTGTACCTCTTTGTAAACAAGACCATATCCGCCTTCTCCGCATTGACTTTCAACCCGACATTAGGTGCCCAATTATGAATATCCCGAAGCGCCCGATCCATCAAAGAACTAATCGTTGGAAGGCACTTATGACAATTGCAACGTCATCTGCGTAAGCCTTAAGTTTTACAGTTCCCTCATTGAATTGCCTGATCAGTTGGTTGATGACCAGCAGTCACAGCAGAAGTGATAGCACCCCTCCCTGCGGCGTGCCCCTGTCCCCTGATTTCGTGGCCTCGTACAATCCCCATTGTGATGTAATCTTTCTGCAATTTAACATGCAGCCGACCCATCTGATTAAGGCAGGATGTACTTTAATGTAATTAAGACCATCCATAATCGCCCATTTTGCAACATTATTGAAAGCCCTGGCAATGTCCAAGAAGACTCCTTGAGCATACTCCTTATATTCCAGGGATTTCTCTATGCTTATTACCACCCTATGCAATGCGGTGTCTACCGACTTGCCCTTGGTGTACGTATGCTGTGTTGTGGAGAGCAGCTTTTCATCCACGTTGGACTTTATGTACACATCTATCAGCCTCTCAGAGGTTTTGAGCAGAAATTATGTTAAGCTGCTCGGGTCTATAGTCTTTGGGATACACGTGACCGATCTTCCCCGCCTTGGGTAGAAAAGCTACACAGCCCACTTGCGGTACATGATTCAGTCTTATGCACCCATCGAAAATTATTTTCAGCCATTCCACAACCGCCCTACTTGAGACTTGTAGCATGGCCGGGAATATACAATCTGCCAGGCGATTTAAACTTAGAAAACGTCTTCACTGCCCACTCGATCTTGGTATCGGTCACCAAGCCCGGCACTACTAGCTCCGTGATCGAAGTGTGAGTGATGTCTGCTGGCTCTTCTAAACCGTCTCCCGATGGGAAATGTGTATCGAGAAGCACCTCAAGGGATTCCTCACTATTAGGTGACCACATGGCATAGTTAACTCATAATAAAATTCAAAAAAATTGTTCTAAGGAATTATGCAGTTAAGTACTTATCGGGTATTTGTAAACTGATTTCTTACTAATAATTTTCTAGAAATCGAAAAGAAGGAGGGGAAGTAAATATATGTTCTATATTTAGTTGTTTATTTTATTTATATTAATACTGTAACAAATTTAGTGCAATTCCTCTTATTTGCAACCTTCTACTAACGTTCGAATCATATTTCTAGGCTTTTCTATTCTAGAATTTACTAGTTAGTTATCAGCTAAAAAATTACCAGCTATAACTACGTTTATAACTTCTCATATGAGCGTTTATATATGAGTGATATTTGCAAAAATTATTGCCTTCTTTTGTGGGCATCTCAGATAAGATATATGCATGTGTTTGTATGTCTCTTCTCCGCTGCTCGTATGAACATTTGGGTAGACATAATGATTGATTTAATGATGTGCATACAATTCACTGCTTAGCATCTGCTTAGAGATGATAGTATCCCTTTTTTAATTTCAAACTATGCTGGCAAAGCTGATTGATGGCGGAGTAATTAAAGGTGAAAGCATTAGCCAAGCTGATTGTAACTTTTCTCATGAATTTTGACAGTACGAATATTTCTCAGAGTATTTTTGACATTGCCGCCAACGAATTACACAAAAAATTACATGGAGTTTGTGAGTATGTCCGCTCGCTGTTACCACCTTACGGCTTCACCATGGCTATAGCATTGCCAGAACAATTCAAACATAAATTATCACGTTTTTGTTAACGTTTTTAACGTTAACGAAAGCTTTTCGTTTCGGTTAAAAACGAGATACAATTTGTCTTGATAATTTCTTTATCGATAATATTTCCAAGTGTTTCAACGGAAACGGTGGAAATTTATTGATAACCGATTAGCATAACGTTAAGGTGCATCCCTGTGGTAAATGATTACAATCCACAACTAACATTGCGCTAATCGTAGCAGTCTGATTTTTAAGCCAAAACAGCAACAGTGAGTTAAATTTTTTTGTATATTTAGAATGCCATTGTTTTAGCGAAGTATTTTCATAAATAAGGTGTAATACGACAATTTTGTTGTTCTTGTAGGAATGAGAAAAACATTTTTCGAAAGTCTTCAGTAGCAATGTACAGTGGAAAATCTTTGGATTATTTAATGTGACGTGAAAGCAAATAGTTTGTTTAAACAAAGACCTTTTTAAATATTTTTGGAACAAAATAAACATATATAATGGAAACATCAAAAAATATGGACGTATTAGTTAAATATTGCCTTACTTTTGGAAGCCAACACCAAAGATACCCAACTGACGAATCTCTTTAATTGAATGCAGTAAAAGTCTATCGATATTTACCTAATAGTTTATCTGAAAAAAGTACTTAAAGTGGCATATTTTACTTCTGAAAAATACAAAAATCCACAGTTTTTCGGGGACAACATTGGTGAAAAATTTTCAGATAGCCGAATGACAGAACAAAGAAGAATTTAGAGCAAGACAATTGACGGCTTGCTTCACCTGGTTATTCCACCATGGTATGTATAAAATGCGCATGTGCGTACATAACCGTTACCACATAGGTTAGTGGTACCAAATCGCCTCCGCTGATGGCTGTGGATCACAAACTGTGTAAATTTGTCAGACATGGTCATTAATTGGTTGTATGCCTAATGTAATTCATATTATATTCATCCTTAGATAGTGTCTGATACCCTGGACATGCTCCACGACGCTCGGCACAAAAGGTACAGCTGCCTAGGAAACTACGATCCTTCATGACCCGTTTCCTTTTGAATTGTGCATATCTGGACCATTGTGGATATGACAAGTGTGATAACTTCTGCATAGACGTCAAAATTACAAATGGAATGGATCATCTGATTTTTTATTGACTACCGCTGTCGCATTTTGTATCACTTTCCATCACCCGTTGAAAATAGCCGGCCCTATGCGCCGCCATATTGAACATCCTGTCAAAACGCCTCCAAATCGCTAAAAAGTAACCATATTCAACATCCTGTCGAGCAGATGACGGATAAGATATCACACTTGTTTTATCCACAATGATCTGCACATTGCAATAAATAAAAGTCTCGAATTGTAATATTTCGTATTATTTTCCGAGCATAAACAAACAATTTACATTTTCAAATGAAATCGCAGAGTTTTGACAGCTTTATACCTAAATTGTGGCAGTGCTGGAAAGTTCCAATGAAATATTAGTTTAAGCAGCTAAAATGAATGCTATAACTATATTCCATGTGGGCTAATAAAATGAATGTGCTCTATGCGTTTTACACAGCTGAGTATAAAATTACAATCTGCCTAGGGATGAGTTATGTTTTGTGACAAGCTTTGCATAAATATAATACCTAAAATAGCTGTCAACAATTAATTTGTGAAATATTGCTAGTCAACTGCACATTACATGATGTTTTCCACTTAATGCAAAATCATACATCCATATGTATATATCTATGTATGAATACAAATGTATATATACATACATATATTTGATAATACTGCGCAAAAAATTGCATTTGAGAAGACTTAGGTCCGGCATGTTAGCGTGATGTTTCAACTGGTACAGTTAATTGCACTTGAATGATGGGTCAGTTGTACACGTTTAGATTTGGTATTTATGATTATTTATTAGGGCGGAGGTTAACTTTTTTACTCTTTTCCTTTTTCACTAAAATTTGTACAGAAGTTCACCCAATAGCTGCTATGGTTTCTGATTTATGTGCTGGTGTTGTGTTCGTTTATTGGTAAAACTACATATTTCCACTGTTGCTAAAGGAGTCTCCGTAAAAATGCTGATTCCACCATCACTATCTTTTGTGAACTAAGCTGAATGATGAACGTTTTGATGACATTTTAGGTTAACCTCGGGTGGTGGCCCCGTTTAAAAGGTTAACCTTAATATACTGTCAAGGTCAGTGGAAATTCTGGATATTTTTTCAGAAACTCGATTTTATAGGCACAGAAGCACATCATCTTCTGTTACCGGTAACTGACGCTTAATCGCATCTTAGGCTTCTCAAGAAAACATCATATTTTCTTTTTATTAAGCCAAATATTATGGAGGCATCTTGAAGGGAGCTCGAAGGTTGTAAGATTCTAATCTCGAATGACAGCCAGCCTACATTCATTCTTATGTACTTAAAATTAAGGGGTGACTGTATTATAATTAATTTTTAAATTGGCATTCAGAGGAAAATTCTCAAAAGTTAAACATCCACGCTGAATTAGTCTGAAAAATCCCATAGCCGGGAGTCTAAATATTATTGTTTCCGACTACAGCAGTTGCATTTACTACCTATGAAGGCTCTGTCTCTCTCTTAACAATGCTGACCTTTATACAATAAACATTAACAGAAAAGTACTTCTTAAAGATGAATAAGCCGTCTTAAGAGTACGTAGTACTAGTGAAGTTCGATGTATAAATGTAAAGATGTATATCTAGAAAACTAATAATTTTAAGTTAGCTACATCTCGTCCAGGAGTTGAAGTTAAACCACAATAGAAGTAACTTTATTATAAACATATCATTTGGAGCTTATTGAGAAGAGCTTCGTCGCCTCCTTCGGCGGTCACAAACGACACCGAAGAGTTATTGGTTGATTATAGGCGTATTATTGATAGCGAATTATTATTGTCGAAGTATCGGCTTGTTATAGCTTAGTCATTTGCTTTTTATTAAAAATAAATAAATGTAAGGCGCGATAACCTCCGAAGAGATCTAAGGCCGAGCTTCTCTTCCAATTTGCGTCGTGCTCCTCTTGATTTTTCCCTACAAATTGGCCGGACGCGACCTACATGTTTTATGCCGACTCCGAACGGCATCTGCAAGGCAGATGAGTTTTCACTGAGAGCTTTTCATGGCAGAAATACAATCGGAGCGCTTGCCAGACACTGCCGAGGGGCGACCCCGCTTAGAAAAATTTTCTTCTAATTGAAAAATCTTATTTCTAAAATTTTGATGTTGCTTTGCCCGGGAATTGAGCCCAGGGCATACGGTGTGATAGGTGGAGCACGCTACCATCACACCACGGTGGCCGCTTTTTATTGGTTTTGGAAATATTTGTACTAGGTTACAGATTTTCACTAATTTTATATAGACGTTTTGTCAGTATCTACTTCATAAAAAACACTCCGATATGATATCTATACATTTTCGTTATAAAATCGGAACAAATTGGTAACACTTCGATTTACATTCGACAACATTTAAATAACAAATCTAAAAATTTTCGGTAGTCATTAACTTTTCGATAATAAATCGAAACTTTCTGAAAACTTATCGATCTCAAATGTATACTCTTCATAACAAATCAATAACTTTTTGAGAAGAGATATAGAACTTTCGATAAATAATCGATACATTTTCGATTAAAGATCGATTGTTCGTCGATAAAAATTTAGTAACTCATTGACAGCCATTATTATCCGTAGCAAATTTTAAACACTTCGAAAGAAAATCGATACCTCGTAGATTGCACACAGATAACAAACTATTAACTCGTCGATAAAATATAAAAACAACGTTAGCCGTCGATAACCCTATAACTTTTCGATGAAAATTCGTGAACACTTCGACAACAAATTGACAGCATACCGTCTGGTCTAGGTTGCGGTTTCGGTTTTGACTTCTAATCTTTCCTGTCCTTTCGTCTCGTTTCGTATTGTTTCCTTTCCTCTCATTTATCCTTGCTTTTATTTGCTTCCTGATTTCCCACATATCAATTCTACGTACAAATTATGCTACAGTGTAGTGATTACACTTATGCTTAAATTGTATATCCCCATTTTGCACTCTACACTAACGCTTTCATTCTATATCCCCCCATATAGCATACCACTTCCAAAAACTACGCTTACTCCTACACTCTGACATTCTATCTTCCCGTGAGCAAAGATTTTTACACATCAAAAATAAGAATTGTCATTTAAAAACGACCCCTCCTAGTAATCTTATATTAATGGTTAATTAATTTTTTCAAATTATTATTGAAATAAATCTTCTGCAAATAAATATTATTGAGTCATAAAATGTCGGCCACACAAGTTGATATGCAAAATAAACGAGTCGCTTGGAAGAAAAATTGTATGCATGCATTTAATTAAAATAATTAAAATGTATGTCAGCTGCAACAACAAAAAAAAAACAACACTTAACTTCTATGTTACATATTTTATATTCCTAAATTGAAATAAAAAACTTATAATAAACAAGTAAGGAAGGTTAAGTTCGGGTGTAACCGAACATTACATACTCAGTTGAGAGCTATGGTGACAACATAAGGGAAAATAACCATGTAGGAAAATGAACCGAGGGAAACCCTGGAATGTGTTTGTATGACATGTGTATCAAATGAAAGGCATTAAAGATTATTTTATGAGGGAGTGGGCCATAGTTCTATAGGTGGACGCCATTTAGGGATATAGCCATAAAGGTGCATCAGGGTTGACTCTAGAATGCGTTTGTACGATATGGGTATCAAATGAAAGGTGTTAATGAGCATTTTAAAAGGGAGTGGGCCTTCGTTTTATAGGTGTTCGCCTTTTCGAGATATCGCCATAAAGGTGGACCAGGGGTGACTTTAGAATTTGTTTGTATGATATGGGTATCAAATGAAAGGTGTTAATGAGGCGTGGGGCTTAGTTCTATAGGTGGACCCCTTTTCAAGATATCGCCATAAAGGTGGACCAGGGGTGACTCTAGAATTCGTTTGTCAATATGGGTATCAAACGAAAGGAGTTAATGAGTATTTTAAGAGGGAGTGGGCCTTTCTGGACCAGGGGTGACTCTAGACTTTGTTTTTACGATATGGGTATCAAATGAAAATGAGTATTTTTAAAAGGGAGTGGGCCTTCGTTCTATAGGTGTTCGCCTTTTCGAAATATCGCCATAAAGTTGGACCAGGGGTGACTCTAGAATGAGTTTGTACGATATGGGTATCAAATTAAAGGTATTAATGAGAGTTTGAAAAGGGAGTGGTGGTAGTTGTATATGTGAAGGCGTTTTCCAGATATCGACCAATTTGTGGACCAGGGTGACCCAGAACATCATCTGTTGGATACCGCTAATTTATTTATATATGTAATACCTGCCAAGATTTTAAGGGTTTTTTATTTCGCCCTGCAGAACTTTTTCATTTTCTTCTACTTAATATGGTAGGTGTCACAACCATTTTATAAAGTTTTTTCTAAAGTTATATTTCGCGTCAATAAAACAATCCAATTACCTTACCATATTTCATCCATTTTTTTGTATTTGGTATAGAATTATGGCATTTTTTTCATTTTTCGTAATTTTCGATATCGAAAAAGTGGGCGTGTTCATAGTCGGATTTCGGCCATTTTTCACACCAATACAAAGTGAGTTCAGATAAGTACGTGAACTGAGTTTAGTAAAGATATATCGATTTTTGCTCAAGTTATCGTGTTAACGGCCATGCGGAAGGACAGACGGACGACTGTGTATAAAAACTGGGCGTGACATCAACCGATTTCGCCCATTTTCACAGAAAACAGTTAACGCCATAAAATCTATGCCCCTACCAAATTTCAAAAGGATTGGTTAATTTTTGTTCGACTTATGGCGTTAAAAGTATCCTAGACAAATTAAATTAAAAAGGGCGGAGCCACGCCCATTTTTAAATTTTCTTTTATTTTTATATTTTGTTGAACCATATCATTACTGGAGTTGAATCTTGACATAATTTACTTATATACTGTAAAGATATTAAATTTTTTGTTAAAATTTTACTTTAAAAAAAATTTTTTTTTAAGTGGGCGTGGTCCTTCTCCGATTTTGCTAATTTTTATTAAGCGTACATATAGTAATAAGAGTAACGTTCCTGCCAAATTTCTTCATGATATCTTCAACGACTGCCAAATTACAGCTTGCAAAAGTTTTAAATTACCTTCTTTTAAAAGTGGGCGGTGCCACGCCCATTGTCCAAAATTTTACTAATTTTCTATTTTGCGTCATAAGTTCAACTTATCTACCAAGTTTCGTCGCTTTATCGGTCTTTTGTAATGAATTATCGCACTTTTTCGGTTTTTCGAAATTTTCGATATCGAAAAAGTGGGCGTGGTTATAGTCCGATATCGTTCATTTTAAAT
Organism: Eurosta solidaginis; assembly: GCF_040869045.1. Taxonomy (NCBI): domain Eukaryota; kingdom Metazoa; phylum Arthropoda; class Insecta; order Diptera; family Tephritidae; genus Eurosta; species Eurosta solidaginis. Next base: position 240,670,954 of record NC_090321.1, read on the forward strand.
AGCGATCTGAGATGAGTGCTCAGGAACCCACATACCAAATTTCATCAAGAAAGCTTAAAATTTACTCAAGTTATCGTGTTAACGGACGGACGGACGGACATGGCTCAATCAAATTTTTTTTTCGATCCTGATTATTTTGATATATGGAAGCCTATATCTATCTCGATTCCTTTATATATGTACAACCAACCGTTATCCAATCAAACTTAATATACACTGTGAGCTCTGCTCAACTGAGTATAAAAACAACAACAGAAAAAGCAGCCATGGGCAGCTAACATGAAAAATGTTGCAAATTTGCTTTAGGCGCCTAACTAACAACAACAACTTGATGGCAAGAAATATAAATTAGATTCATATTCATCTTCTTTGTCGGCTCGCTTACATACCTCGTAATTTGGTTCCATTCGTTACAACAATAAAAAAATTACACTTTACTTCGTTTTGGTTGCTTTGATTCTGGTTCACGAAAAGTTCAAAAGTTTACATGTTTTTATCGTCTATTTCTGGCCCAGCATTATTTCTTTTGGAAAAAGAAAAAAAAGCAACAATATCGAGTGTCGATGATGGTAATAAAATGTATTAACAGTTTAAATGGCTTATGTTGAAAGTTGCGGGTGCAACACTAACACGCTAATATTGCCATATCTGCATGCATATTTATGTATTGGGAAAGGTAGTGTGATGATGATGTTCATTTTAATAATCCCGAATTTCAAATTCCCTAATACCTATAATTCAAACAATTGTTTTTGGTTTATCGGCCTATTGATAAAGGATTTAAAATAATTTTTTTTATGATAATTATTATTTTTTTTTTCTATAAATATAATTTAAAAATTCTATTTTGTTATTGGAATAGTTAGTAGAACATTTTTCAGACAACTTGCCATACCTGCGCAGATAGATCCATTTCGAAGGTTGCTAAGCCTTACGCACATTACGCTAACCCTTTAGCTATACAACGGTTGTTTTATTGTCTGACAAATGTTCTACCTACTATTCCAAAAATAAAAAATAAAAAAATTTTCAATCATAGACACATTTAAAAAGTAAGAAAGTCTAAGTTCCGGTGAAACCGAACATTACATACCCAGTTGTACACTTGAAATGCTGTTGTTGTTTGTTTTGTGTGCTTAATAGTGTTACAAGGCTGAGCAATAATACTGTGTCGAATATTAGCAACACTAAGGGATACTATCATCTCTAAGCCGATATTAAGCAGTCACTTGTATCTACATAAACAAATCAATCATTATGTCTACACATATGTACATACAGCAGCGGAGAGATACTCACAAAGGTATGCAATAATCAGCAAAGTAGTTCTTACACATGCACATGCATATTTCTGAGATACTCACAAAAGTATGCAATCTTCAGCGAACTAGTAAATTCTAGAAGGAGAAACGCCTAGAAATATGCCAACGAGGAAACCGAAGAGTATTAAAGCAGCACAAGCTGCGGCATGAGCAATCAGATTGATTTAAGCAAGCTATTCGTTGTGAAGTATCAGTGTTATTGTGAAGTACTTTAATAAAGGCCATTTTGCATTAGTGAATATTGGAGTTATTTATTCAACAGTTTAGCGAAACGAACTTTAGTAGAAGGTTGCAAATAAGCGGAATTGCACTAAGTTCGTTACAGTTGGTGTCAGAAGAGGATTTGTTGAATAAATTCCGAAGATTGCGAATACAACTTGGGCATGGCAAAGTTGAGTGAATTGAGGATCCAGCAACTGAAGAAGGAGTTGGAGACCCGTGGATTGAATACAACCGGCAATAAAATCGAACTTCAGGCACGAATAAGAGACCCTATGGAGTGGGAAGGAATTAATGTGGACGATGATGTCTTTCATCCCGATGAGGCCGAGACAACAACAAAAATTGAAGAGAAAAACGAAACATCGCAGACAGTTACGAACACAGACCTGAACATGATTTTGGCTGCAATATCTGCTCAAACATCGACAATGGCATCTCAACTGGAATCACAGGAGACACGTATAACATCCAAGATTGAAGCCCAGAAAGAAAATGTCATCCCAACTGGAATCGGTGGAGACACGCATAACATCGAAGATTGAAGCACAATTTGAGGAACAGAATACATATATGGCATCCCGACTGGAAGCGCAAGAGACACGTATATCTGAAATGTCGGCAAAAATTGCGGAACAGGTATCACCGCAGCTATTTGCGAAACTGGAAGAGCAGGATGCAGAATTTTACAACTCGAGGACAAAATTGATGCCGAGATAGAAGCGTTGAAAGGTCGTATGGAGCAGTTACAACAAAATCGCCCATCTGTTTCAGCGAGTAATTCAAAGGTAATAAGTAAAGGTGTCTAAGTTCGGGTGTAACCGAACATTTTATACTCAGCGTGAGCTTCAATTGTACATTTCATTTCAGATAAATTACTTACCTACATAACACGTGGCACCGCCCGTTTAAAAAAAATGTCTCCCCATTTCCACTTACAATAAAACTTGATAAGTGAAATATCATTGATTCAAAACTATTTTTTGCTAAGTTATTGCTTATTATTCTAGTCTACGACCCTTTTAAACTTGTTTTATATCTAAGTTGCCGTGATCTTTAACCGATCCTGTCCATTTTTACTTGAAATATTTTCTGCTATAAGGAAAATATGTATACACAATTTCACTACGATATGTTAATTTTTCTTCGAGTTATGGCTCCCGAAACATAGAAAATTACTTACTTACTTAATTGGCGCTTAACCGTCTAAACGGTTATGGCCGTCCAACAAGGCGCGCCAGTCGCTCCTTCGCTCCGCCAACCGGCGCCAATTGGTCACACCAAGGGAGTTTAAATCGTTTTCCGCCTGGTCCTTCCAACGGAGTGGGGGCCGCCCTCTACCTCTGCTTCCATAGGCGGGATCCGATAGAAACACTTTCTTGGCCGGAGCATCATCTTTCATTCGCATAACATGGCCTAGCCAGCGCAGCCGCTGCGTTTTAATTCAATGGACTATGTTGATGTCTGCGTATAGCTCGTACAGCTCATCATTAAATCTTCTTCGGTACTCGCCATCGCCAACGCGTAGAGGTCCATAAACCTTTCGAAGAACTTTTCTCTCGAACACTCCCAAAGCCGCTTCATCTGCTGTTGTCATGGTCCATGCTTCTGCCCCATATAGCAGGACGGGTACGATAAGTGACTTGTAGAGTATGATTTTCGTTCGCCGAGAGAGGACTTTACTTTTCAATTGCATACCTAGTCCAAAGTAGCATTTATTGGCAAGATTGATTCTTCGCTGGATTTCAGTGCTGATGCTGTTGCTAGTGTTGATGTTGGTTCCCAAATAAACGAAGTCATTTACTATTTCGAAATTATGGCTGCCAACAGTAGCGTGGTTGCCAAGGGGCATATGCGCTGACTCTTTGCTCGATGACAGCAGGTACTTCGTTTTGTCCTCATTCACCATCAAACCCATCTTTACCGCTTCTTTTTCTAGCTTGGAGTAAGCAGAACTAACAGCGCGGGTGTTTAGGCCGATGATATCAATGTCATCAGCATATGCCAGTAATTGCACGCTTTTATAGTATATTGTTCCAGTGCGGTTAAGTTCTGTAGCTAGTATAATTTTCTCCAGCATCAAATTAAAGAAATCGCACGATAGGGGGTCACCCTGTCTGAAACCTCGTTTAGTTTCGAACGGCTCGGAGAGGTCCTTCCCAATTCTGACTGAGCTGATGGTGTTGCTCAACGTCATTTTGCACAGCCGTATAAGTTTTGCGGGGAAACCAAATTCAGACATAGCGGCATATAGGCAGCTCCTTTTCGTGCTGTCGAAGGCGGCTTTAAAGTCCACGAAGAGGTGGTGTGTGTCGATTCTCTTTTCACGGGTTTTTTCCAAGATTTGGCGCATTGTGAAAATCTGGTCGATGGTAGATTTACCAGGTCTGAAGCCGCACTGATAAGGTCCAATCAGCCGGTTCACGGTGGGCTTCAATCTTTCGCACAATACACTTGAAAGGACCTTATATGCGATATTAAGAAGGCTGATTCCACGATAGTTGGTGCATTTTGCAGTATCCCCCTTCTTGTGGACTGGGCAAAGAACACTTAGATTCCAAACGTCGGGGATGCTTTCGTCCGCCCATATTTTGCTAAGAAGCTGCTGCATGCGCCTTACCAACTCCTCGCCGCCCAACTTGAATAGCTCCGCAGGCAATCCATCAGCGCCCACGGACTTGTTGTTTTTCAATCTGGTTATTGCTATTCTAACTACGTCATAATCGGGCGGGGGGACATATATTCCATCATCATCGATTGCGGGATCGGGTTCTTCATCTCTGCGCGGTGAATTGCTGCCTTCATTTAGGAGAGCAGAGAAGTGTTCCCTCCATAATCTAAGCACTCTCTGGACATCAGTTACAAGGTCGCCGTTTTCATTCCTACAGGAGTTTGCCCCGGTCTTAAAACCTTCCGTCTGTCGCCGTATTTTTTGGTAGAATTTTCGGGCGTTATTCCTGGTGGCTAGCAGCTCAAGCTCCTCGCACTCACGCCTTTCTGCTTCTAATTTTTTTTTCCTGAAAAGGCGTCTCGCTTCCCTTTTCAACTCACGATAGCGTTCACACACTCCTCTGGTCGCGCTCGCTTTTAACGTAGCCCTGTAGGCAGCGTCTTTTCTTTCGGTTGCAACGCGGCATTCTTCATCATACCAGTTGTTTTTTCGTGGCCGCCGGTAACCAATTTTTTCCTCGGCGGCAGCATGAAGTGCTTTGGAGATATGCTCCCAGTGCTCCTGTATTCCTTCAGGATGAGTTGTGCCCTCAGAGAGAAGGTGTGAGAGTCGAGTTGCGAAATCATTGGCAGTCTGTTGTGATTGAAGCTTTTCGACGTCTAGCTTTCCTTGTGTTTTTTGTTCCTTGTTTTTAGCCGCGTTGAGGCGGGTGCGTATTTTGGCTGCAACGAGATAATGGTCCGAATCGATGTTAGGTCCTCGGATCGTTCGCACATCTAAAACACTGGAGGCATGCCGTCCGTCTATCACAACGTGATCGATCTGATTGCGGGTATTTCGATCAGGAGACAGCCATGTAGCTTGATGTATCTTTTTATGCATGAACCTCGTGCTTGATATGACCATGTTTCGAGCACCGGCAAAGTCAATCAGCCTCAGTCCGTTAGGAGAAGTTTCATTGTGTAGGCTGAACTTTCCGACTGTAGGGCCAAAAACACCTTCTTTGCCCACCCTGGCGTTAAAGTCGCCAAGCACGACTTTTATATCATGACGGGGGCAGCGCTCGTATGTGCGTTCTAATTGTTCATAAAAAGTGTCTTTCACCTCATCGTCTTTCTGCTCTGTCGGCGCATGGGCGCAGATGAATGATATATTAAAAAATTTTGCTTTTATTCGAATAGCGGCGAGACGCTCGTCCACAGGCGTGAACGCCAGCACTTGGCGACAAAGTCTCTCTCCCACCACGAATTCGACGCCGTAACTGCGCTTATTCGCATGGCCACTCCAATATATGTCACAATTTTTGATCTTCTTTCTTCCTTGCTTCGTCCAACGCATTTCTTGGATGGCGGTGATGTCAGATTTTGCTTTGACGAGGACATCAACCAGCCGGGCATCTGCACCAATCCCATTCAGGGAGCGGACGTTCCAGGTGCATGCCCTCAATTCATTGTCCTTCAAACGTTTGCCATGGTCGTCATCAATAGAGAGTGTATTTATCCGAGGCTTGTTGTTATATTTCATTGGAGTATGGTTTTACGTGGCGGGTCCCAAGCCCAGCGCACAACCCTCTCAGCGGGGGTGAAAATATTACTTGGCACGTTTATATAGCGAGCCGCTTGCTCCAAGACAGACGCCCGCTTGCAGCCGCACCTAGAGGTGTACAGACGCTGCTGATGAAATTGCTTAGTCATAAAAGGGGCGGTGCCACACCCATTTTCAAAGACTTTAGTGTTTTCCAATTTAATGTTATAATTCAATTTAGGAAGTAAAATTATATTGATACAAAGCTATTTTTCGCTAAGATATAGCTTATTATTTTCGTCTACGGCCCTTTTAAAATCTTTTATATAAAAGTGGGCGTAGTCTTCAACCGATCTCGTCCATTTTTTCTTGAAATGTTTCCTCTTATAGGGAAAATTTGTGTACTAAATTTTATTAAGATCCGTTAATTTTTCTTCAAGTTATGGCTCCCGAAACATAGGAAACATTGGAAATTTTATAAGCAAAGCAATATCGGCCATAAACAATTAGTTTATTTATTTCTTAGCTTAAAATATCTTACGAGATACTAAACAATCATTTAGAACTAGAGTAACAATATATAAGTACTACGACTGCTCTAATATTTCGGGAATATATTTCTGTCTTTATCATCAGAAAGACTATAATTTCCATTGATATTAACACTGAGTTATACATCAAAACCTCATGAAATTGTGACATTTTCTTCAAAAGTTGACAATCTGCTACGTTGTGACATTTCAAGCGTGCCACGGTTGTGACATTTCAATGAATAATTGTACATTACACAAATGCAATTCAAGCTAAAAGATTTGCCGACCGTTTTGAAGGTTGTGTTAGCGAACGTGTTGAAAAACCCGTAAATTGCAGTACACACAATGTACCCTTTCCGACTGGCAAGTGCCACGGTTTTGACGTGCATTTTCGAAACATACCATTTTTGGTTTTCGATTATATATAAAAAAAGACCGGTGTGATTAAGAACGCTATATTAACAAAAAAAAACTTTCAGTGACGCCTGCTGATTGAAACTGACCCCTGCATGGTGCAGGCAAGCTCGCACTGTAGTAATACTCGCATAACGACATTATTTTTTTCAAACCTAATCGACACTTTTCAAAGTAGAGTCAGGAATCGAGAAATGAACACCAGCAACTCAGAAATGTGAATATTTATCAGTGAATAACGTATTTAATATAAATAAAAACTATTATTCCCATTATTAGCGATTTGAGTCTGAACAAAATTAAATCATTCAAGAATTGAAGTTGGCGACATGCCACGGTTGTGACACTCGAATGGTATTGCCAATGAAAAACTTGATAAAATTTTAATATGATGCTACAATTTATCCAAAACTATTTGAAGAAAGTCACTTTTCAACATTTAGCGTGCATAGTTCATTGATAATGCTTAAGAGTATTAGAAATCCCCAAACCTGAGAGTTTGCGGAGAATTGCCCATATAGCTTATTTTATTCGTACACGACCCTTTCAAAAATCTTTTATATAAAAGTGGGCGTGGTCCTTAGCCGATTTCGTTAATTTTCCTCTAAAGCATTCCTTATGGTAAAGGAAACCTCTCTGCCGAATTATGCTACGATAGGTTTAACGATTTTTGATTTATGATTAATACTATTTGTAAAATTGATTTTATCACAAGTGGGCGGTGCCACGCTCAATTTAAATTTTTTTTTCAAATTTGTATCCACACGTCAAATTTCAATATTCTAGGTGTATTATTTACTAAATAATCAGGTTTTTTGTGTTTTCCAAAATGTTATATATATAAAAAGTGGGCGTAGTTATCATCCGATTTCGCTCATTTTCAATACCAATCTATTCTTGGTCCAGATAAGCTCGTGTACAAAATTTGGTGAAGATATCTCAATATTTACTCAAGTTATCGTGTTAACGGACAGACGGACGGACGGACGGACACAATTTTTTTTTCGATACTGATGATTCTGATATATGGAAGTCTATATCTATCCCGATTCACTTTCATAACACGAAAGCCATAGCTCTGTTGAATTTACAGTTGTGGAGTTGCGTGCGGGTATTTTCTTTGAAAATTACGTTTTGAGATTTTCGTGTTTTTGGCATTTCAGGTGATATAGCATTTTTGTTATTTTGATATTTGAGTACGTTGAGATGGACGCACATCATGCCTCCAGTATTTTAGTTGTGTGCACGATCCGAGGACCCAACATCGACTCGGAACATTACATCGTCGCACCAAAATCCGTGCCTGTGGCTAAAACCAAGGAAAAAAAAACATAATGAAAGCTAGACTTCAAAACACCACAATTGCAACATACTTCCAATGAATTACCAACTCAACTCTCTTACCTCCTATAACTGGTATCATGGAGGATGCCGCTTTGCAACCGAAAGAAAACACGCTGCCTACAGGGCTACGTTAAAAGCGAGCGTAAAAAGAAGAATGTGTGAACACTACCGCGAGTTGAGAAGAGATGCGAAACGTCTTTCCAGGTGGAAAAAATCAGAGACAGAAAGGCGTGGTTGCGACGAGCTTGAGCTGCTAGCCACCAGAAATAACGCCCGCTAATTTTACCAAAAAATAATAATAATAACCAGATTAAACAACAAGGCCACGGGCGCTGATGGATTGCCTGCGGAGCTATTCAAATACGACGGCGAGGAGTGGTGCATACTCGACGGTTGGAAGCGTTCTTTGCCCAGTCTACAAGAAAGGAGATCCAGCAGTCCAAAAAGGCGTGCCATTTGCTCCTTCGTTCCGCCAACCGGCGCCAATTGGTCACACCAAGGGAGTTTAAATCGTTTTCCACCTGGTCCTTCCAACGGAGTGGGGGCCGCCCTCTACCTCTGCTTCAATAGGCGGGTTCCGATAGAAACACTTTCTTGGCCGGAGCATCATCTTTCATTCGCATAACATGGCCTAGCCAGCGCAGCCGCTGCGTTTTAATTTGCTGGACTATGTTGATTTCTCCGTATAGCTCGTACAGCTCATCATTAAATCTTCTTCGGTACTCGCCATCGCCAACGCGTAGAGGTCCATAAATCTTTTCGAAGAACTTTTCTCTCGAATACTCGCAAAGCCGTTTCATCTGCTGATGTCATGGTCCATGCTTCTGCCCCATATAGCAGGACGGGTACGATAAGTGACTTGTAGAGTATGATTTTCGTTCGCCGAGAGAGGACTTTACTTTTCAACTGCCTACCTAGTCCAAAGTAGCATTTATTGGCAAGATTGATTCTTCGTTGGATATCAGTACTGATATTGTTGCTAGTGTTGATGCTGGGATATGGGTATCAAACGAAAGGTGTTAATAAGTGTTTTAAAAGGGAGTGGGCCTTAGTTCTATGGGTGGACGCCTTTTCGAGATATCGCCATAAAGGTGGACCAGGGGTGACTCTAGAATGCGTTTGTACAATACGGGTATCAAATGAAAGGTTTTAATGAGTATTTTAAAAGTGTGTGGGCCTTAGTTCTATAGGTGGACGCCTTTTCGAGATATCGCAATAAAGGTGGACCAGGGGTGACTCTAGAATTTGTTTGTACGATATGGGTATCAAATGAAAGATGTTAATGAGTATTTTAAAGGGCGTGGGCCTTAGTTCTATAGGTGGACGCCTTTTCAAGATAACTCCATAAAGGTAGACCAGGGGTGACTCTAGAATGCGTCTGTACAATATGGGTATCCAATGAAAGGTAGTAGAGAGTATTTTAAGAGGAAGTGGGCCATAGTTCTATAGATGGACGCCATTAGGGATATCGCCATAAAGGTGGACCAGGCCAGACTCTAGAATTTGTTTGTACGATATGGGTATCAAATGAAAGGTGTTAATAAGTATTTTAAGAGGGCGTGGGCCTAAGTTCTATAGGTGGACGCATTTTCGAGATATCGCCATAAACGTGGACCAGGGGTGACTCTAGAATTTATTTGTACTATATGGATATCAAATGAAAGGTGTTAATGGGTATTTTAAAAGGGAGTGGGCCTTAGTTCTATAGGTGGACGCCTTTTCGGAATATCGTTATAAAAGTGGACCTGGGTTTACTCTAGAATGCGTTTGTACAATATGGGTATCAAACGAAAGGTGTTAATTAGTGTTTTAAAAGGGAGTGGGCCTTAGTTCTATGGGTGAACGCCTTTTCGGGATATCGCCATAACCGTGGACCAGGGGTGACTCTAGAATGCGTTTGTACAATATGGGTATCAAATGAAAGGTTTTAATGAGTATTTTAAAAGTGTGTGGGCCTTAGTTCTATAGGTGGACGCCTTTTCGAGATATCGCAATAAAGGTGGACCAGGGGTGACTCTAGAATGCGTTTGTACAATATGGGTATCAAATGAAAGATGTTAATGAGTATTTTAAAAGGGCGTGGGCCTTAGTGCTATAGGTGGACGCCTTTTCAAGATAACTCCATAAAGGTAGACCAGGGGTGACTCTAGAATTTGTTTGTACGATATGGGTATCAAAAGAAAGGTGTTAATGAGTATTTTAAAAGGGAGTGGGCCTTAGTTCTATAGGTGGATGCCTTTTCGAGATATCGCCATAAAGGTGGACCAGGGGTGACTCTAGAATGCGTTTGTACAATATGGGTATCAAATGAAAGGTTTTAATGAGTATTTTAAAAGGGTGTGGGCCTTAGTTCTATAGGTGAACGCCTTTTCGAGATATCGCAATAAAGGTGGACCAGGGGTGACTCTAGAATTTGTTTGTACGATATGGGTATCAAATGAAAGGTGCTAATGAGTATTTTAAAAGGGAGTGGGCCTTAGTTCTATGGGTGGACGCCTTTTCGGGATATCGCCATAACCGTGGACCAGGGGTGACTCTAGAATGCGTCTGTACAATATGGGTATCCAATGAAAGGTATTAGAGAGTATTTTAAGAGACAGTGGCCCATAGTTCTATAGATGGACGCCATTAGGGATATCGCCATAAAGGTGGACCAGGCCTGACTCTAGAATTTGTTTGTACGATATGGGTATCAAATGAAGTGTGTTAATAATAATTTTAAAAGGGAGTGGGCCTAAGTTCTATAGGTGGACGCCTTTTCGAGATATCGCCATAAAGGTGGACCAGGGGTGATTCTGGAATTTATTTTGTACGATATGGGTATCAAATGAAAGGTATTAATGAGTATTTTAAAAGAGCGTGGGCCTAAGTTCTATACATGGACGCATTTTCGAGATATCGCCATAAAGATGGACCAGGGGTCACTCTAGAATTTGTTTGTAAGATATGAGTATCAACTGAAAGGTGTTAATGAGTATTTTAAGAGGGCGTGGACCTTAGTTCTATATGTGGACGCCTTTTCGAGATATCGTCATAAACGTGGACCAGGGGTGACTCTAGAATTTATTTGTACTATGTGGGTATCAAATGAAAGGTGTTAATGGGTATTTTAAAAGGGAGTGGGCCTTAGTTCTATAGGTGGATGCCTTTTCGGAATATCGTTATAAAAGTGGACCTGGGTTGACTCTAGAATGCGTTTGTACAATATGGGTATCAAATGAAAGGTTTTAATGAGTATTTTAAAAGTGCGTGGGCCTTAGTTCTATAGGTGGACGCCTTTTCGAGATATCGCAATAAAGGTGGACCAGGGGTGACTCTAGAATTTGTTTGTACGATGTGGGTATCAAATGAAAGGTGTTAATAAGTATTTTAAAACGGTGTGAGCCTTACTTCTATAGGTGGATGCCTTTTCGAGATATCGCCATAAAGGTGGGCCAGGGGTAACTCTAGAATTTTTTTGTACGATATGGGCGCCAAATGAAAGGTGTTAATGAGTATTTTAAAAGGTTGTGGGCCTTAGTTCTATAGGTGGACGCCTTTTCGAGATATCGTCATAAAGGTGGACCAGGGGTGACTCTATAATTTGTTTGTACGATATGGGTATCAAATGAAAGGTGTTAATGAGTATTTTAAAAGGGCGTGAGCCTTAGTTCTATAGGTGGACGCCTTTTCGAGATATCGATATAAAGGTGGACCAGGGGTGACTCTAGAATTTGTTTGTACGATATAGGTATCAAATTAAAGGTGTTAATGAGTATTTTAAAAAGGAGTGGGTCTTAGTTCTATAGGTGGATGCCTTTTCAAGATATCGCCATAAAGGTAGGCCAGGGGCGACTCTAGAATTTTTTGTACGATATGGGTATCAAATGAAAGGTGTTAATGAGTATTTTACAAAAAAGTGGGCCTTAGTTCTATATGTGGACGCCTTTTCCAGACATCGCCATAAACGTGGACCAGGGGTGACTCTAGAATGTGTTTGTACGATATGGGTATCAAATTGAAGGTACTAATGAGTGTTTTAAAAGGGAGTGGCCCTTAGTTGTATATGTGAAGGCGTTTTCAAGATATCTACCAAAATGTGGACCAGGGTGATCCAAAACAGCATCTGTCGGGTACCGCTAATTTATTTATATATGTAATACCACGAACACTATTCATTCCAAGATTCCAAGGGCTTTTGATTTCGCCCTGCAAAACCTTTTCATTTTCTTCTACTTAATATGGTAGGTGTCACACCCATTTTACCAAGTTTTTTTCTAAAGTTATATTTTGCGTCAATAGGCTAATACAATTACCATGGTTCATCCCTTTTTTCGTATTTGGTTTACAATTATGGCATTTTTTTCATTTTTCGTAATTTTCGATATCGAAAAAGTGGGCGTTGTCATAGTCGGATTTCGGCCATTTTTTACACCAATACAAAGTGAGTTCAGGTAAGTACGTGAACTGAGTTTAGTAAAGATATATCGATTTTTGCTCAAGTTATCGTGTTAACGGCCGAGCGGAAGGACAGACGGTCGACTGTGTATAAAAACTGGGCGTGTCTTCAACCGATTTCGCCCTTTTTCACAGAAAACAGTTATCGTCCTAGAATCTAAGCCTCTACCAAATTTCACAAGGATTGGTTAATTTTTTTCGACTTATGGCATTAAAAGCATCCTAGACAAATTAAATGAAAAAGGGCGGAGCCACGCCCATTTTGAAATTTTCTTTTATTTTTGTATTTTGTTGCACCATATCATTACTGGAGTTGAATGTTGGCATAATTTACTTATATGCTGTAAAGATATTAACTTTTCTTTTAAAATTTGAATTTAAAAAAAAAATTTTTAAAAAGTGGGCGTGGTCGTTCTCCGCTTTTGCTAATTCTTATTAAGCAGACATATAGTAATAAGAGTAATGTTCCTGCCAAATTTCATCATGATATCTTCAACGACTGCCAAATTACATCTTGCAAAACTTCTAAATTACCTTATTTTAAAAGTGGGCGGTGCCACGCCCATTGTCCAAATTTTACTAGTTTTCTATTCTGCGTCATAAGTGCAACTCTCCTACCAATTTTCATCGCTTCATCCGTATTTCGTAATGAATTATCGCACTTTTTCCATTTTTCGAAATTTTCGATATCGAAAAAGTGGGCGTGGTTATTGTCCGATATCGTTCATTTTAAATACCTAAGATACCTCAAAATTTACTCAAGTTATCGTGTTAAAGAACAGACGGACGGACGGACGGACATGGCTCAATCGAATTTTTTTTCGATACTGATAATTTTGATATATGGAAGTCTATATCTATCTCGATTCCTTTATACCTGTACAACCAACCGTTATCCAATCAAAGTTAATATACTCTGTGAGCTCTGCTCAACTGAGTATAAAAAAGCAGGGCCTTGATATCCTCGAAGGTATATCGCACAATAATTTTTAATGATTTTTGACCAGTTAAACGTATTTACCTTATATTCTGTCTAAATGAATGAAAATTTTAAATATTTTTGTAACTTCTACAAAAATCGCTATCAAATACATATATGCATATAAATTTTATATAGCTTAAAGTTTTGAACTTATCCTTGAACAAAATTATATTCATAGTTAATTGGTAAACAAAGATAAATTTGAATATTTCTAAAATTTGAAGAAGTTTGCTATGTATATTTTAAACAAATGTACTTCATTCGTGATGTTTTTGTTTTAGTATTTTTTTTTCTTTCATTTTTATCTGTTTGTTGCAGCCACACCAGGCGGCTACCAATTGACATTTGATTGTTACAAGTCTGTCACGTTTTTGTTATAAAAATCTTAAATGGGTGAACATTTTAGTGCTTATACCATTTATATATTTTGATATTCACATTTGAGTTGTGAGTGAGAACGTTTTATATTGGTTTCCGATTGGCTTGATTGTATTTCATATATTTTTGGTAAGCTTTTCCGATCTATTCGGGAGTAGTGCAAATAAAACCATTTATTTCACCTTACAGCTCGACGTTTCGCCAAATTTCCTTGGCCTCTTCTGGAGCAATTCTGTATTTGTCAACAATAAAAACACAAAAACAACAACAATATTAATTTTAAATTATCACAATTACACATATTGACATTTAACATTGATTTATAAATTTTTAAATTTTCACTTACATTTGGATTACGGTATTAAATTAAAGAAATAAAACATAATTTACAAGAATAAGAGATAGAAACTATAGAAGATTAAAAAATATAAAATAAACGATACCATCTACTTTGGTGTACTTGTCATACTAAAAGTAAAATGTTATAAACATAATATGTAAGTGGCACCGATACCATCTGTGTCCTCTTTCTTATTCATAGTCTTTTCCCTATTTTGTAAAATTCGTAGGCTTTCCAAGGTATATCGTGTTTTCCCTCTAGCTTCCTTGTCTATTATTTTCGTGTTTTCGAATTCAGCGAGGTGGTTGTGTGTTATTGCGTGTTGTGAGCAGGGTTGCCAGGTGATTAACAAAAAAGAAGCTAGATTGGCAAAGAAAAAAGGTTTGAAAAAGCTAAATTTAGAAAAAAAAGAAGCTAAAAAAAGGCCAGAAATTTTTTTGGTAAATTCATTAAATTTTTTTTTAAATTTTAGTTTACACAGTTGTAAATAAAAACTTATAAACATAACTTCTTGTTTCAAAACATATCAGAGACATTTTCCTTGACTAGCACATGGAATTACTTTAAATGATTGCATATGTGTATATCCATAAAAAAAATATATATTACAAACTAATTATTTATATAAAATATTCCCCGTCTGAAGAATCAGAAGAGCTTAAGTCTGCGTATAAAATTTGGCTATTTACCATAGATATGAGATCATCGGTAATTTCAAAATCATTACAAAATTTAGATAAGCGTTTTAACAAGCATCTAATATTAAGCAGCGCATTAAGCATTTTAATTTTTAGTTTGGTCCTTAATTTAGTTTTCAGAATTTTCATGCCACTAAAAATGCTTTCTACCTCCGCGTTACTGAGTGGTAATACTAAAAAACTAAATAAGAATTCGACAAGTTCTAAAAAAGGAGGTTCATTTTTATGTTCTCGGACTTCCGACCAAAATTCCATGGGGGAGTGTACATTTTTCCATTGTATAGTTATAAGTTTTCGCCACTGCAGCTCTATTAATGCTATTTGACTTGAAGAATAACTATACTTCTCTTTTTCAAAGTAAGGAAATACATCTGGCTTTGAAACTTTCAACGAATTTTCAGCAGAAAAGGGATTCATCTTTTGCAGAGAACTCATATAATTAGGTATAAGGTGTTCACAGGAACTATTGAAATTATTTTATTTTAGAAATTATTAGAAATACATTCGGAGTAAAAAAGGCTAGAAAAAAGTCACGAAGCTAAACTCAAAATTTCGAGGCTAAAGGCAAAAAAAAGGCTAAATCTAGCCTCGAAAAGGCTAACCTCTTAACACTGGTTGTGAGAGAGCTGTGTTTTGTTTTTTGTTTCCTAATATCAGCTTCATGTTCGGCTAATCGTGTACCCAAAGCGCGCTTAGTTCTTCCTATATAGACTTTGTTGCATTTTTCTTCGTTATTCCCTTTGCATTCTATTTTGTAAACCACATTGCTTTGTTGTTCTCTGTTTATAGGGGTTTTTGTTTTTGAAAAGCATCTTGATAATGTGTGGTTAGATTTATAAGCTAGTGCGATGTTCTTTTGTTTAATTACGTCTTGTGTTAAATTTTCTGTTAGCCTGGGAATATGAGTGGCACTTTGCTTTGTTTCATTGTTTGTTGTTGTTGCTAGTGATTGGGTTTGCTGAATTTGATTTAATTTTTGTTCCATAAGGTCAGATATAAGGCAGTCAGGATAATTATTTCTTTTTAGCGTCATTTGTATTTTCTTTATGTTGTCGTCATGACATTGCTGATGAACGTTTTATATTGATTGCAATACAAATACAATTAAACTTAAAATACAAAAAAATAATAATTAAAAAAAAAAATTTATTAAAAATTTGGGAAAAATTTAAACAACGTGACATCAGGACGGACAAGGCGACAGCTGTTTCGATTATATAAATCTCTTCTTGAGATGAACACTATCTATGAAGGTTTTTGATTCTTGAAAGGACGCTGAAGGAATGTTCTGCCCTAGAAACAGTGACAGAGGTATTGTACAAAAGATACGTAAAGCAAAACAAATGTTGGGGAAAATCGTATACAGATTTTGAACATATGTAGATGGCATTTAGCAATTCCATTGGTTGCAGACCTTTATCAAAATTTGCTTCGTAAATGTGTTTCAAGTGAATTATTTCACATTCTAAGGTTTGAGAAATGTCCGCCTTGTATTTTTCTACAAATTTTGCTGCGCTCGCCCGGACCGTGTCTTCAAATTGTCACAAAAAGGAAAACGTCTCGTTTAAATTTCTCATAGCTGCAAATCGTTCAGTAATTCCAGAGATTACCGAATCGATGATCATCGAGAATGTATTGTTTTTAAAATCAGACTCTGGATCATCCGTAATCATTTCATTTCCATTATCCTCTAAACGTCTTTTGGGTTTTCTCTTTCGAATGTCCGAAAACTTTGGCGAGATGTTCAATTGAGTAACAACTGTTTTGCATTCGTTTAAAATTGTTTCCCATTGGTTCCTGATCAGCTTCAAATCAGCTAATAAGGCATCTAGATGTCGAACCCCATCATCTATGGTGGCGTCTCTAGCTTGGAGGACCACGTTTCTTTCATTACTGGTAGTAAGTATTTTGAACCAAATTGGGACAGCAAGATAGTAAGTATTTTGAACAAATTGAGGACAGCAAGATACATTCTAACTTGTTGATGTATTTGTGAATACCGGTAACATCTCCGTATACTTACGCAGTCAACTTAGGCTTTTGGCTGAAAGACTATGAAGAGAGCTCGGTACATTTTTTTGAGCATGTACCATCGTTGTAGAGTGATGCTGAAAATAGTAAAACATTTTTGTACAACTCCGAAGAAAGTAATTGCAACCGTACAACATTCTGCAGCATCAACACCACATAAATTGGGACTATGGGTTGCACAAGGCGAGTAATCAGCATTCGAGTTTTTGTCGAGAATGTGACGTAGTGCTCCGTTGTAAGCTCCTTTCATATTGGTCGCGTTATCGTACCCTTGTGCACGACAATCTTCAATCAAGTATGGCAAATTAGATCAGCGATTTTCTGACCAGTTTTTTGGTTACATTTTTGATTTGTAAAATTTGTTGCTTTCGAATTGAAATGGAGTTAGCGCAAAATAATCGTAGTCAACGTGAGTAGTATCAGTCATAACATCAACGATAATAGCAAAATACTTGGCTTTCTTGCCTTGATCTAATATAGTTTCCCTCACGTGCATTGCACAAATTTTTTTAAACTCGTTCTGAATGTATGGAGAAAGATAGTGAACTTGTAAACGTTTGTGCTGCTGTTGTGAAATCCAAAGCTTCTACAAATGATCTCTAAGTATCGGATCATAATTGCTTATGAAATCTTAGATGTCCAAAAAATGTCCATTGTTTCGTTCACCAAAAAATATATACTTTCCCTTTGAAAGCTAGGCCTCTTTCACCCAAAAATAAAATATTGTCCAAAATTCTATATAAAATTTCTTTCCACTTTTGAGTTTCAGTTATTAGCTGTTCATTGATAAGTGTATCAATTGTAGCCTCCTTTTGAATTAGATTTTGTAAAGATGGAAAGATCGAAGTTGTTTAAATAATCTGGACTTTGATACAGAGTTGGTGGTATTGTTGGAAGACTTTTTGAAGATGAACCTTCACCAGTGTCGCCACGAAAACTTTACGATTTCGGATTCATATAAACATACATTTTTGTTTGAAGTTTTTATTGTCTCCTCAGGCCCAGGCAAAAAAATCATTATCAATATTCGTTGCTTTTAAAATTCGGCTTAAAATTTGCACATGGAAAAACTAAAGACTCTCCTGAATTAAAAAAAATGTCTTAGTACCTCTAAATCGCGAACCCCTTGAGAAAACCCGGGCCCGGGAAGAGTCCTCCCCCCCCCCCCTCCCCCCCTCTCGCCGACCAGGCTAGAATATCAGGAGATATGTACGTTTAATTTGTTATTTTGATAGAACAAAATACGTTTGTTCAGCTAATTAAAAAAAAAAAAAAACAAAAAAAGTAAGTGTGTCTAATATATTATATACTCAGCGTGAGTTTGAATTGTACAGTTCAGTTCATATAAATAAACTTTTTAGAATTTTGTTACGAGGGATACATTTTTTTTTTTTGGCTAAAGAAATGTTTGAAAGGAATAGGGGCGTGGCACCGCTCATTAAAAATGTCTCCTAATTTCTTCTTATAATAAAACTTGACAAGTGAAATAACATTGATACAAAACTATTTTTCGCTAAGATATATCATAGTATTCTATTCTGCGATCCTTTTAAACATCTTTTGTATAAAAGGGGGCGATGTCTTTAACCGATCCCGAAAACTTCTTAGAAATATTACCTGCCATAAGGAAAATATGAGTACCAAATTTTATTACGATCCTTTAATTTTTCTTCGAGTTATGACTCCCGAAACATAAAAAATTGTTTAGTCATAAAGGCAATGCCACGACTATTTCCATAAACTAAATTTTATCCCTTTTCCTGTTATAATTTCGCATGGAAAATTAAACACCACTGACATAAACCTCGTTTTTGTAAAGATATTGCTTATTTTATTCGTCGCCGGCCCTTCAAAAAATCTTTTATATAAAACTGGGCGTCGTCCTTCACCGATTTCGTTAATTTTTCTTTGAAACATTCTTTTTAGTAGATGAAACCTCTCCGTCGAATTTTGTTATTATAAGTTTAACGGTTTTTGATTTATGATTAATGATATTTGTAAAATTGATTTTATTACAAATGGGCGGTGGCATGCCCAATTACAAAAAAAAATCAAGAGTCTTAATATCAGTTCACACATCAAATGTTAAAATTCAAAATAATCAGGTTCTATGTGTTTTCCAGAATGCTAAAAATGTAAGAAGTGGGCGGGGTTACCATCCGATTTCCCTCATTTTTAATAGCGCTGGGAGATAAGAGCGAAGGAACCCATATAACAAACTGCACTATTTTATTCTCAATAGTTACTCAAGTTATCGTATGCACCGACAGATGGATTGGCGGTTGGATGGACATGGCTAAATCTATTCCTTTTTTCACCCTCAGCATGTTGATATATGGAGTTTTATATTTATCTCGATTCGTTTATGCCCCTTATGTTACCAAAGTTCATACATTCTGTGTACAAAGTAAATGGAGCTATTTCAAAATCATTTAAAAAAAAGATATTCTGGGGAGCATTTGAGCCTAACTTTTTAGAATATCCAGCATGTCATTCCTTCTAATTATCACCGTGTAGTTATTTCCGCGACTGCGAAAATTTCGCGATTTGCTGGGACTATTCAAAGATTATTTTCTGGACGATCTCGGTACTGTTTTCAAGATCAATTGGTATATGGCTATAGTTTCATGCTGTATTTTCTTCGTGCGGACTGACCCGCGGGTATTGGGTAGTTTTACGAATATGTGAAAGATGAACAGACGTTTAAATCCATAACAAATTAACGTCTCATCAATACTGTTACGAATATTAGCAACACTAAGGGGTACTGCCATCTCTAAGCCGATGCTAAGAAGTGACGTGAATGCATATCAATAACTCAATCATTATGTCTACACATATGTACGTATATGAAGCGAAGAAGCAATGAAGATATCTTATCTTAGATATGCAATTATAATTGTGAAAGTGTCGCTCACAAACACATATGAGAGCTATACACGTACATCTGTAGTTATAGTTATAACAGATAACCAACTAGTAGATTCGAGACATAAGCGCCTAGAAGATGCAACGAAGAAATCAAAGAGTATATAAGGCCTAAACAATAGAGGCGCTACAATCAGTTTTGATGAAGCACGCAATCTGTCGGGCAATAGTAGAGTTATTTATTGTGAAGTACTTTAAAAAAGGCCATTTTGCATTACTGAAAAGTGGAGTTATTTATTCAACAGTTAGTGATTCGAACTTAGTAGAAGATTGCAAATAAGAGGATTTGCATTAAATTCGTTACAATTGGTGTCAGAAGAGGAATTGTTGAATAAATTCCAGAGGACAACGAGGCCATGGCAAAATTCAGTGAATTGAAGAACCAGCAACTGAATAAGGAGTTGGAGAGCCGTGGATTGAATACAACCGGCATTAAACTCGAACTTCAGGCACGACTACGAGAGGCAATGGAAGCAGAAGGAATTGACGTGGAAGAGTATGTCTTTCATCTTGATGTCGACGAGACAACAAAAATTGAAGAGAAAAGCGAAACATCGCAGACAGTTACGAGCACAGACTTGAACATCAAAGATGGAAACACAACTGAGAGAACAAAAGGCACGCATAACAGTACAACTCGATGCGCAAGAGGCGCGTATATCATCAAAACTCGAAGCGCGTATGGACGAGAAAATAACGCAGTTTGAGGAAAAAATCGAAGCTGAGGTGGATGCTTTGAGAGGTCGTATACAAGAGTTGCAATTAAATCGCCCAGCTGTTTCAGCAAGCAATCCAAAGGTAAAACACCATCCTTTGATGGTTCTGCTCCTTTCCAGGTCTTTAAGCTACAGTTTGAGAAGACAGCAGCAGTGAACAAATGGAATACTTACTTACTTAATTGTAGCGACGAGGACGTTGTTACGAAGGCAGATGGGGAGAGCCGGATACGCGGGACGGCTACGCCTCGTCTACCTCATCCATGGGGATAGGCGGGTTACGCCTGCATTATACGGAGGAGGAGCTGATGATGGAGGATGCGGCTAACTCTACGCTCAAAAAGGGGGAGAAAGTGTGCGATGTTGGTGCGGGTCCTCCAGATAAACCTGCACCATAGTAAAGCAGATTCCGCTGCACTGCTACTCCGACTGACATCTAAAGGAGCAGCTGATATTGTCCTCATCCAGGAGCCATGGGTGGTAGGACAAAACATTTGCGGACTCAAGTCCACCGGCTACACACTGGTAAGTTGTGGCACCTCGGGAAAGCCAAGATCGTGTATACTTGTTAGTACCAAGCTTAATGTTTTGTTTCTTCCTCAATTTAGTGATGAAGACACAACAACTATCAGCCTCAGTATGGGTCAAATCAGGTTATCATCAATTTATCTAGCTCATGAGAAGACGGTGCCGACATCGACGGTCAGGAAGCTGGTGGAAGCTACATCAGGTGCTCTAATACTTGGAGGAGATGTAAACGCGCACCACTCCACCTGGGGGAGTAATGACGAAAACGAAAGGGGTGAGTTACTTCTTGATTTCATCCTAAACTCTAGACTAACCATAAGTAATAGGGCAACTGAACCAACCTTTATTACAAAAACAAGAAGGGAAGTTCTCGATGTCACCTTAGTCTCAGAAGATGCGGAAGAGTTGGTCAGAGACTGGAGGGTCCTTAAGAACCACTCATTCTCTGACCATCGTTACATCCAATTCGACTTAGGCTTAACGAAAAAGCGGAGCGCTGCCATCAGAAACAGTAAAAATACAAATTGGCAAGAATAGAATAGGGAACTAGTTAAGATATTGCCACTTGAGAGCGTACCCGAAACACCAGGTAGCATACCAGAACTGGAAAGACTAGTAAATGACTTCACGGGGGCATGCCGCAAGGACTAGAAAAAGTCTGTCCCAAGAGAATTCAAAGGGGTAAAAAGAAGCCACCGTGGTGAAATTCACAAATAGAAAACCTTCGCAGGTTAAGTAAGACCTCTTTCAATGCAGCTAAAGCCTCCGGCGATGAGCGACATTGGGAAGTAAGGACAGCCAAAATATCCCCCTGGCGGGATTTCTGTAGCAACATGGAGACAGTGTCTGAAGGGAGTAGACTCAGGAAAGTACTTTCCAGATCGGCTAATACGGCCCCAGAATTCTTGCAAAGGCCTGATGGTTCGTGGACCGAAACTGGAGAGGAAACGCTGGATCTACTGCTGGATGCACACTTTCCAGGTACAGTTAGGAATGAACCAGGGGATACACAAAGCTTGACACAGTGCAATCTATACTGCACAACCTAATTACAAGAGAGAAGATATCTTGTGCCATCCAATCTTTTGAACCATTCAGAACTCCAGGGCTGGACGGAGTTACACCTATACAACTGCAACAGTCACTGGAATGCAGACCTAGTTGGCTATGTGCTATAATAGGAGGTGTCGTGGCACTACACACAAGTATATGGAAAATATCTAAAGTGGTATTTATTCCCAAGGCAGGCAAGGCATGCCACGCGAAGCCTAAGGACTTCATACCCATCAGTCTATCTTCGCTTCAACTAAAGGTGATGGAGAGGCTGATGGAAACACATATCAGGGAGGCAGTGAATGACCAACTCTCTGAAGCACAACACGCCTATATGAAGGGTAAATCAACCGAAACGGCATTGCACGAAATTACATCGTGCATAGAGAGATCATTCTCCTTTAAGGAATACTGCCTGGCAGCCATCCTAGACATAGAAGGAGCGTTCAATAACATTAAACCTAACTCAATAATTAAGGTACTGACTGATCTGGACATCGATTCTCAGCTGGTGGGTCTTGTGCACCAATTGCTGCTATGCAGGGTAGTACAGGCAGAACTTTCAGGGGTATCGGTGAGCAGATTCGTCAGTAGGGGAACTCCCCAAGGTGGAGTCCTATCCCCTCTGCTGTGGGTCTTGGCGGTGAATCAGCTGCTAAGTGACATGGAGGAGGGGAGCGGCTGTAAAACTATAGCATATGCTGACGAACTTGCTTTGGTGATAAGTGGGAAATTTTCACAAACGCTCTGCGATATGATGCAGGTGGAATTAAGAAGGGTCGAAGCATGGGCCGTTGATAATGGTCTGGGTGTGAACCCAAATAAAACAGAGCTGGTGCTCTTTAGGAGGAGGTATAAGAGACCACGTCTTTCAACTCCAGTGCTGGCAAACACAGTGCTTAAGTTAAGTGAGTCCGCCAACTATCTTGGGCTCACACTTGATAAGAAATTGAACTGGACAAAAAACACCACGAAACGTGTCCGCGAGGCTACGATTGCCCTCTACACATGTAAAGGGGCAATTGGAAGGAAATGGGGTATGTCCCCCATGATAGTACATTGGATATAGACGGCCATAGTTAGGCCAATATTGCTATACGTGGTGGCGGTATGGTGGCCCGCCCTGAATAAATCCTCGACGGTTATTGCTCTTCAAAAGGTGCAAAGATCTGCACTACTATGCATAAGCGGAGCCATCCGCACAACGCCAACGGAGGCTATGAATGTAATACTGAACCTACTACCCATAGATATAGTAGACATAAAATATGCAACATGTGCAGCTATTAGGCTGAGGAAACTGACCACATGGTCTCACTGCAACCATACTAAAATTCTCGACAGATTCTGCAAACCAGAATGGACACCACATACCAATTTTAACAAGGGATACGAGGTACTAATCCCTGAGAGGGAACAGTAGGTGAATGTCCCTGATTGGCCCACTAACAGAATTCAGATCTATACAGATGGATCTAAACTGGATAACAGGGTCGGAGGGGGTGTCTATTCGGAACGATTGGGGATACAAAGATAGTTTCGCCTTCCGGATCACTGTAGCGTATTTCAAGCCGAGCTTGCGGCCATACAAGACGCTTTGGACTGCCTTAGGAGGAAGGCAGTCTCTCAGAAACACATTTTTATTTTCTCAGACAGTCAGGCAGCACTGAAAGCCCTTGACTCTGTCACATCTAATTATGAAACTGTAGTAGGCTGTCGCAGATCACTTAACGTGATGGCTGAACAGTTTACTCTGCATCTGGTATGGGTTCCGGGACATAAGGGCATAGCAGGTAATGAGATGGCGGATGAGCTTGCAAGAAAGGGTACATCCCTTCCACTTTCGCCATCCTGGAAGAGGTTGGACATGCCGATCTCCACCTGCAAGCTCAAGATAAAGAAGGCTCTACTGATCGAATCGGGAGCCAGGTGGAAGCATCATGATAGATGCCATACGGCAAAACTCACATGGCCGGAATGGAATGAGAAGAGATCGCGAGAGCTTCTCACCCTCCGTAAGAGGGATATTTCCTTGGTTGTAGGTCTTCTTACGGGTCATGTTTGTATTGGACCGCATGGAAAGGATTGGCGCTCCATTTAATGTTTATTGGAGAAGCTGGGGCAATGAAGAAGAACCTGAAACTATTAGGCACCTACTCGGTGAATGCCCAGCGCTCGGTAGAAGAAGGCAAGGTTTTATGGGCAAGATGTTTCTCGTAGATCTGACTGATATAGCTGAGGTCAATACACGACGCTTAGTTAGCTTCATAAACTCAACGGAGTGGTTTGATTAGGAGAGTAGAAACAAATCCGTGTGGTTTCACAATAGGCCTATAAAGGCCTAAGTGTGCAGCTCCAATGTGGACGGCAGCCACTTGAACCTAACCTAAACTAACCCAGTTAATTGGCGCTTAACCGTCTAAATGGTTATGGCCGTCCAAGAAGGCGCGCCAGTCGCTTCTTCGCTCCACCACCGGAGCCAATTGGCCGCCCTCTACCTCTGCTTCTATGGGCGGGTTCCGATAGAAACACTTTCTTGGCCGGATCATCATCATTCATTCGCATAACGTGGCCTAGCCAGCGCAGCCGCTGCGTTTTAATTCGCTGGACTATGGTGATGTCTGCGTATAGCTCGTACAGTTCATCATTAAATCTTCTTCGGTACTCGCCATCGCCACCGCGTAGAGGTCCATAAATCCTTCGAAGAGCTTTTCTCTCGAACACTCCCATCTGCTGTTGTCATGGTCCATGCTTCTGCCCCATATAGCAGGACGGGTACGATAAGTGACTTGTAGAGTATAATTTTTGTTCGATGAGAGAGGACTTTATTTTTCAATTGCCTAGTCCAAAGTAGCATTAATTGGCAAGATTGATTCTTCGCTGGATTTCAGTGCTGATGTTCTTGCTAGTGTTGATGCTGGTTCCCAAATAAACGAAGTCTTTTACTATATCGAAATTATGGCTGCCAGCAGTAGCGTGGTTGCCAAGGCGCGTATGCGCTGACAGTTTGCTCGATGACAGCAGGTACTTCGTTTTGTCCTCATTCACCATCAAACCCATATTTTCCACTTCTTTTTCCAGTTTGGAGTAAGCAGAACTAACAGCGCGGTTGTTTAAGCCGATGATATCATTGTCATCAGCGTATGCCAGTAATTGCACGCTTTTATAGAATATTGTTCCAGTGCGGTTAAGTTCTGCAGCTAGTATAATTTTCTCCAGCATCAAATTAAAGAAATCGCACGATAGGGGGTCACCCTGTCTGAAACCTCGCTTAGTTTCGAACGGCTCGGGGAGGTCCTTCCCAATTCTGAGTGAGCTGATGGTGTTGCTCAACGTCATTTTGCACAGCCGTATAAGTTTTGCGGGGAAAACAAATTCAGACATAGCGGAATATAGGCAGCTCTTTTCGTGCTGTCGAAGGCGGCTTTAAAGTCGACGAAGAGGTGTGTGTCGATTCTCTTTTCAAGGGTTTTTTCCAAGATTTGGCGCATTATGAAAATCTGGTCGATGGTAGATTTACCAGGTCTGAAGCCGCACTGATAAGGTCCAATCAGCCGGTTCACGACGGGCTTCAATCTTTCGCAGAATACACTTGAAATGACCTTATATGCGATATTAAGAAGGCTGATTCCACGATAATTGGTGCACAAGTATCCCCCTTCTTGTGGACTGGGCAAAGAACAGATTCCAATCGTCGGGCATGCAATCGTCCGCCCATATTTTGCGAAGGAGCTGCTGCATGCGCCTTACCAACTCCTCGCCGCCGTACTTGAATAGTTCCGCAGGCAATCCATCAGCGCCCACGGCCTTGTTGTTTTTCAATATGGTTATTGCTATTCTAAATTCGTCATTATCGGGCGGGTGGACATATATTCCATCATCATCGATTGCGGGATCGGATTCTTCATCTCTGCGCGGTGAATTGCTGCCTCCATTTAGGAGAGCAGAGAAGTGTTCCCTCCATAATCTAAGCACTCTGTGGACATCAGTTACAAGTTGCCATTTTCGTTCCTACAGGAGTTTGCCCTGGTCTTAAAACCTTCCGTCTTTCACCGTATTTTTTGGACAAATTTTCGGGCGTTATTCCTGGTGGCTAGCAGCTCAAGCTCCTCGCACTCACGACTTTCTGCTTCTGCTTTTTTCTTCCTTAAAAGGCGTCTCGCTTCCCTTTTCAACTCACGATAGCGTTCACACACTCCCCTTGTCGCGCTCGCTTTTAACGTAGCCCTGTAGGCAGCGTCTTTTCTTTCGGTTGCAACGCGGCATTCTTCATCATACCAGTTGTTTTTTCGTGGCTTCCGGTAACCAATTTTTTCCTCGGCAGCAGTACGAAGTGCTTTGGAGATATGCTCCCACTGGTCCTGTATTCCTTCAGGATGAGTTGTGCTCTCAGAGAGCAGGTGTGAGAGTCGAGTTGCGAAATCATTGGCAGTCTGTTGCGATTTAAGCTTTTCCATGTCTAGCTTTCCTTGTGTTTTTTGTTCCTTGGTTTTAGCCGCGCTGAGGCGGGTGCGTATTTTGGCTGCAACGAGATAATGGTCCGAGTCGATGTTAGGTCCTCGGATCGTGCGCACATCTAAAACACTGGAGACATGCCGTCCGTCTATCCCAACGGGATCGATCTGATTGCGAGTATTTCGGTCAGGAGACAGTCATGTAGCTTGATATATCTTTTTATGCATGAACCTCGTGCTGGATATGACCATGTTTCGAGCACCGGCAAAGTCAATCAGCCTCCGTCCGTTAGGAGCAGTTTCATTGTGTAGGCTGAACTTTTCGACTGTAGTGCCACAAACACCTTCTTTGCCCACCCTGGCGTTAAAGTCACCAAGCACGACTTGTATATCGTGACGGGGGCAGCGCTCGTATGTGCGTTCTAATGGTTCATAAAAAGTGTTTTTCACCTCATCGCCTTTCTCCTCTGTCGCCGCATGGGCGAAGATGAATGATATATTAAAAAGTTTTGCTTTTATTCGGATAGCGGCGAGACGTTCGTCCAAAGGTGTGAACGCTAGCACTTGGCGACAAAGTCTCTCTCCCACCATGAATCCGACGCCGAAACTGCGCTTATTCGTATGGCCACACCAATATATTTTTTTTGATCTTCTTCCTTCCTTGCTTCGTAAAACGCATTTCTTGGATGGCGGTGATGTCAGATTTTGCTTTGACGAGGACATCAACCAGCCGGGCATCTGCACCAATCCCATTCAGGGAGCGGACGTTTCAGATGCATACCCTCAATTCATTGTCCTTCAAAGGTTTGTCATGGTCGTCCCCAATAGAGAGTGTATTTATCCAAGGCTTGTTGTTATATTTCATTGGAGTATGGTTTTACGTGGCGGATCCCAAGCCCAGCGCACAACCTGCTCAGCGGGAGTGAAAATAATACTTGCACGTTTATATAGCGAGCCGCTTGCTCCAAGACAGACGCCCACTTGCAGCCGCACCTAGAGGTGTACATACGCTGCCGATGAGATCTCCCCCCGGCTAGCCCTTAAACCGATTATGTTAGAGTGGCCTACCCAGGTTGTCGCCTTCTCACACGCATTAAACATCCGTCTAGCGGCTACCCAGAGGATACTTGGCCGCAAGCGACCGGCAGTAGTGAGCTGCAAAAGAATCACTCTGGCCATTCCCAGGTGAATGGCGGTCAGAAGCTTTCCCCACTTTCGTGGACTTCTACACACGGCTCCACAGTTCAAACAACTGGAATGCTGAAGATAAAGTTGCTGCACTGTTCATGGCATTGAAAGGGTCTGCAGCTGAGATTTTACAAACCATTCCAGAGGGCGAACGGAACTGTTATGAATCATTGATAGGTGCTCTAGAGAGACGATACGGAACTGAGCATAGGAGACAGATATACCAAATGGAATTACTGAACCGCTTCCAGAGGCCTGGTGAAACATTGCAAGAGTTTGCGTCGGATGTTGAAAGGCTGGCACATTTAGCGAATGCGGACGCACCCGTGGAATACACTGAAAGGGTAAAGATTCAGAAATGGCATACGGGACGTCGAAACAAAGCGAGCTATACACGCAAACCCAAAGCCAACATTCGCAGAAACGGTGTCACAATATCTGGTTCAGGAAACAGCGTCGCTTCTGTGCAAGCCAGTTTTCAAAGCACGCCGTGTGGAAGTAGAAAGGCCAGAGTTGGTAGACCCAATATTGGATGCGCTGAAGGGATCGCAAAAGCAGAGTGAAAAAGTTATCAAATGCTTCAAATGCGGGAAGCCCGGTCATATTGCACGCGATTGCGATCTTGGTCCTAGTAGTTCTAGCAATGCGGGTGGCCGTAAACGCAAAGCCGGAGGAGATCAGCAAGAGCGTGTCAGATGTAAAGAACGAAAACTTGCCCCAGCTATTGAATGTCCTGTGATATCTGTGTCGCAAATTGGTAGAAAATCGAGCAGTCTTACCGTCAGAGGGTATATGGATGGCAAAGAACGTGTACTGACTGTAGATGCGGGCGCATCTCATTCCTTGATTCGACCTGATTTGGTCTACAGGAGAGTAAAGTCATTACCTGGAGGAAGGTTGCTACGGTCACTGGCGAGTATAACCAAGTCCGGGTAGAAGTGATCTGTGAAGTCTTAATTGGGAAGGTCATGGTTTTACACAAATTCGTTGTGGCGGAGATTGATGATGAAATTATATTGGGAATGGATTTCTTGGTTGACCATGACATCAAGATTGATATGCAGAGAAGGGTGATGCGTTATGAGAACCAGGATATACCAACTAACTTCAGTTTGGAGAAAGGGTTCAGCAGTAATAGAGTACTGGTGGAGAAGACTCAACAAAGACCACGAAAGTCAAAGGTAAAGATTGATGGATCGAATAAGCCAAATAAAGCGAAATCAAAAGTACCTGCGAGAGAAACACTGGCATTGGCAACACCTAATGGACGCACTAAAACGACTGAAAGAATTTTCCAGAAAGAATGCAAGGGTGGTTTCAAGCCAGCGCGCACTTCTGTTGGGAAACGTCGGAACGATACTGAGTATGTGCCACACAACAGAGAGCGAAGGAACGATCAAGGATAATGAGTAGTAAGACGAAACGCAGGTACGATGAGAATAATAATTCGGAAGGTTTCTTGGAGGGATATTTGGTACTGTTATACAACCCTCACCGGCGGAAAGGTGTTCCATTCAAATTTTGGTGCACTTGGGAAGGCCCGTACAAAGTTGTGAAGAAGATCAGTGACGCCATCTACCACATACAAAACATTGGGAAACCACGAAGTAGAAGAGTGGTACATTTGGAGATGGTAGCGGCGTTTAGATCCGGAAATTTGTCTGATCGGGACGATCAGACTTAGGTGGAGGGCAATGTTACGAATATTAGCAACACGAAAGGGTACTGCCATCTCTAAGCCGATGCTAAGCAGTGACGTGAATGCACATCAATAATTCAATCATTATGCCTACATATATGTACGTATACGCAGCGGAGAAGCAACAAACACATACAGAAATTTTATCTGAGATATGCAATTATAATTGTGGAAGTGTCGCTCACAAACACACTGTATATGAGAGCTATACACGTACATATGTAGTTATAATTATAACAGATAACAAACTAGTAGATTCGAGTACAGAAGCACCTGGAAGATGCAACGAGGAAATCAAAGAGTATAAAAGGCCTCAACAATAGAGGCGCTACAGTCATTTTTGATTAAGCACGCAATCTGTCGAGCAATAGTAGAGTTATTTATTGTGAAGTACTTTAATAAAGGCCATTTTGCATTATTGAAAAGTGGAGTTATTTATTAAACAGTTTAGTGATTCGAACTTAGTAAAAGGTTGCAAATAAGTGGATTTGCAGTAAATTCGTTACAATACTAAAGGCAAGCTCTTGATTATGTCAGCCTACTTAAGTTGTAAGTGTTGTTGCAAAAAATTTAGTACACTGCTCCGAGCTCTAGTTTTGTAGCAGTATACGACGGAATATTACCAGCTTGAAAACAGATAAGGCTAATTAAATGTTCCCTTTGTTTATTCACATGTGAACTTAATAACGCTATTCAACTTTGCAAATACATATGAATGGGCAAGTCCTTGGTAACGGACCCGAATTTGCCACGAATTTCAACCTGCATAAAAGTGAACATGAGCAGCGGACTGAATGGATATTACAATATTTGAAGCAACAATTGTGGGTACCTCAAAAATGTAAGTACGTATATGATATGACCATATATGATAAGTTTCGGACGCGACTTGGAATAGAAATAATTTTTTAATGCTTGTGAAAGTATGCAACACTTAAAGAAGCTAAGGGGAGATCTTACATTCCTTAAACGAGTGACAGAAGTGGAAATAAAGGCTCAAAGCTCGTATATTTTCGAAATCTGAAATATCTTTTTAAAACCCGTAAGGCTGCGGAAGCGAAGACGTGCAGCTTTCCCTTTATTTATTCTTCGATAAATTTTTAGGTCATTAAATGATAGTTTTATAGAAGAAATAGAACAAAACTACAAAATGGATCAAAACTTTGAAGAGGCCATATATAATTTTGCGTTCAAAAACTCACTTATATAATAAATCCATTGAAATTTGGATAAGATATTCCCATTTAACCATTTCTAGTCCACTAGTATATATATATATATGTATATATATAAGACAACAGATAAGATTCACAAGAAAAATGCAAGCTAATTTGTACTGCTTCCTTTTGCGTCTTCAATACACCAATAAAACAATCATTATTCTTAAAAATTCATATCTTGTTAAAATAAAAACAGATTTTAGATTTTCCTAAGACAATCCTTTGTATAAATAAATTAAAAAAGAGATACAATAATTCAAATTTTCGTCATATTTTGTAAAATTTCTCTAACATCTCCAAGAATCAATTAGCAGTTCATACACTGCTGAAAGCGAAAAATGTTCTGTTTCTGACACATATAAGTTTTGTTCATTGGCTAAACAGAAATAAAGTTATATGATCAACTAATGGAGGAGAGGTAATTGACTTGACAAATTTTAGTTAATCGAATTTTCCGGAAAAAATTTAGTAAATAGACCTATTTAACATCTGACAGCTTTTTTAATTTCAAGTCGGCGTTTGCTTACTAGCAAAACAATAAGGATAAAGGCAGTATGAATTTATAAAACCTCCATTTTCCAAAGTTTTTTGAATGCTAAATAAAAGTCTAGACACAATTTTATTAAAAGCAAAAATAAAGATCTGGGTTCAACAGTGCAACAATATATAGAAAGGATGTTATATTTTGTTAGTAAAACAACCAAATTTGCAAAACCAATTAAGCCTTTCTTTGAAATCATGTTTCTCGGCCCATGATGAGGGGAGAGAATAAACTATTTGATTTCCACATCATACACATATTTGACCTTTAATCCCAAGTGATAGAAATAAAGTCTAACCATTTTTGTTTTTCGGTTCGTGATGGACCTTTTTTGGGAATCGCCCATATATACATAAACAAACAAATTTAAAAAAGTATAGCAAAATGCGTCATTTGATTTCGCTAGAATATCAGTAGATATGTACGTTTAATTTGTTATTTTGATAGAACAAAATATGTTTTTTCAGGTAATTAAAAAAAAAAAAACCAACAAGAAAAATTAAGTGTGTCTAAGTTTGGGTGTAACCGAATATTATACACTCAGCGTGAGTTTGAATTGCATTACAGCTCATTTCGGTTAAATTAACTTCTTAGAATTTTGTTACGATAGATTACTTTTTTTTTTTTTTGGGATATGAAACGTTTGATTGGAATAGGGGCGTGGCACCGCTCATTAAAAAAATGTCTCATAATTTCTTCTTACAATAAAACTTGGTAAGTGAAATATCATTGATACAAAACTATTTTTCGCTAAGATATATCATATTATTCTAGTCTACGATCCTTTTAAATATCTTTTATATAAAATGGGCGTGGTCTTTAATCGATCCCTTCCAGTTTTCTTAAAAATATTTCCTGCTATATAGAAAATATATGTACCAAATCTTATTACGAGCGTTTAATTTTTCTTTGAGTTATGGCTCCCGAAACAGAAAATTATTTGGTCATTTTAAAAAAATTTAAATTTTTTCCTTTTCCTTGATATAATTTCGTATGAAACACCATTATAAAAATTGGCGTGGCCCTTCAATGATTTCCTTAATTTGTCTTCGAAGCATTCTTTGTAGTAAAGGAAACCCTTTTGACGAATTTTGTTTTAAAAA
Organism: Eurosta solidaginis; assembly: GCF_040869045.1. Classification (NCBI taxonomy): domain Eukaryota; kingdom Metazoa; phylum Arthropoda; class Insecta; order Diptera; family Tephritidae; genus Eurosta; species Eurosta solidaginis. Next base: position 240,703,277 of record NC_090321.1, read on the forward strand.
GGTATAGCAAAATGCGTAATTTCATTTCGCTAGAATCAGGGCCATAGAGAGAAAATCCGGGACCGGGAATAAACAATATACGGGCCCCCTATAAAAAATCGGTAAAAGTCTAGTTGAGGGGTCGACTGCTAATACGCTACCAAAAATATCGAGTGAGGTGTCAAAGACGCGTATTAATCTCGAGAACAATAATCCGAAGGCGGAAAAGAAATTTTATCTCTGTCCGGAGATATTTGCAGTTGAAGTTGCCACGGTTATACCACACACCCGGACTTGGCATGGCGTAGCCCAGGGTTATTTTTTATAAGCGCGGCCGAAGGCCGCCAACGCAGAAAGGTGTTCTGCGCAAAAATACTATGGATCCGACCCCCTTTTTCGGTTTTTCGTTAATATCTTTTGAACGCTTTAAAATTTTTATCTTCCGCCTTCGGATTATTAATATTGATGTCAAGACGGGTCTTTTGACACCTCTCTCGATATTTTTGGTAGCGTATTAGCAGTCCACCCCTCAACTAGACTATTACCAAAAAATCCAGTAATACATTTGATTAATTTGAGTTAATAACGTCTCAGTCATGAGTTATTATTGACGGAGTACATCAAACATAAATTTTGCAACATCAACTAAATGATTTTTGAACTAAGAGCTGAAAATAAAATTTACACAGAATATTTACTATTTATACTGTTTTATTGTAACGTGGAAATAAAATTTTCTTTTAACAGCCACGTATTGTTTTAAATAATCTTTTCTAGTTATTTGGTAACATTTTAGTACATTTCTGATAAATATAATATGATTATAAATTTTAGTTATTCAATATAGAAGGTTCGAACATCAAAGAGTGGCTTTTCTTGCTTGTTTCGCTGCAAAATTGTTTATAATAATATTAAAATTTAACTGTCTTGCCAAACAGATTCAACACAAAGTGTGGCAAATCCTGAAACTCGCTCTTGAGATGAACACTATCTATGAAAGTTTTTGATTCTTGATTTCATCCATGTCTTCAAATTGTCACAAAAAGGAAAACGTCTCGTTTAAATTTCTCATAGCTGCAAATCGTTCAGTAATGCCAGTGATTACCGAATCGATGATCACCGAGAATGTATTGTTTTTAAAATCAGACTCTGGATCATCCGTAATCATTTCATTTCCATTATACTCAAAACGTGTTTTGGGTTTTCTCTTTCGAATGTCCGAAAACTTTGGCGAGATGTTCAATTGAATAGCAACTGTTTTGCATTCGTTTAAAATTGTTTCCCATTGATTCCTGATCAGCTTCAAATCAGCTAATAAGTCATCTAGATGTCGAACCTCAACATCTATGGTGGCGTCTCTAGCTTGGAGGACCACGTTTCTTTCATTAATGGTAGTAAGTATTTTGAACCAAATTGGGACAGCAAGATAGTAAGTATTTTGAACAAATTGAGGACAGCAAGATACATTTTAACTTGTTGATGTACTTGAGAATACCGGTAACATCTCCGTATGCTTACGCAGTCAACTTAGGCTTTTGGCTGAAAGACTATGAAGAGAGCTCGGTACATTTTTTTGAGCATGTTCCATCGTTGTAGAGTGCTGCTGAAAATAGTAAAACATTTTTGTACAACTCCGAAGAAAGTAATTGCAACCGTACAACATTCTGCTGCATCAACACCACATAAATTGGGACTGTGGGTTGCACAAAGCGAGTAATCAGCATTCGAGTTTTTGTCGAGAATGTGACGTAGTGCTCCGTTGTAAGCTCCTTTCATATTGGTCGCGTTATCCTACACTTGTGCACGAAAATCTTCAATCAAGTATGGCAAATTAGATCAGCGATTTTCTGACCAGTTTTTTGGTTACATTTTTGAATTGTAAAATTTGTTTCTTTCGAATTGAAATGGAGTTAGCGCAAAATAATCGTAGTCAACGTGACTAGTATCAGTCATAACATCAACGATAATAGCAAAATACTTGGCTTTCTTGCCTTGATCTAATATAGTTTCCCTCACGTGCATTGCACAAATTTCTATAAACTCGTTCTGAATGTATGGGGAAAGATAGTGAACTTGTAAACGTTTGTGCTGCTGTTGTGAAATCCAAAGCTTCTCCAAATGATCTTTAAGTATCGGATCATAATGGCTTATGAGATCTTAGATGCCCAAAAAATTTCCATTGTTTCGTTCATCAAAAAATATATACTTTCCCTTTGAAGGGTAGGCCTCTTTCACCCAAAAATAAAATATTGTGCAAAATTTTATATAAAATTTCTTTCCACTTTTGAGTTTCAGTGATTAGCTGTTCATTGATAAGTGTATCAATTGTAGCCTCCTTTTGAATTAGATTTTGTAAAGATGGAAAGATCGAAGTCGTTTAAATAATCTAGACTTTGATACAGAGTTGGTGTTATTGTTGGAAGACTTTTTGAAGATGAACCTTCACCAGTGTCGCCACGAAAACTTTACGATTTCGGATTCATATAAACATACATTTTTGTTTGAAGTTTTTATTGTCTCCTCTGGCCCAGGCAAAAAAATCATTATCAATATTCGTTGCTTTTAAAATTCGGCTTAAAATTTGCACATGGAAAAACTAAAGACTCTCTTGAATTAAAAAAAAAAATGTCTTAGTACCTCTAAATCGCGGACCCCCTGAGAAAACCCGGGCCCGGGAAGAGTCCTCCCCCCCCCCCCCCCCTCTCGCCGACCAGGCTAGAATATCAGGAGATATGTACGTTTAATTTGTTATTTTGATAGAACAAAATACGTTTGTTCAGCTAATTAAAAAAAAAAGCGTGAGTTTGAATTGTACAGTTCATTTCATATAAATTAACTTTTTAGAATTTTGTTACGAGGGATACATTTTTTTTTTGGCTTAAGATATGTTTGAAGGAATAGGGGCGTGGCACCGCTCATTAAAAATGTCTCCTAATTTCTTCTTCTAATAAAACTTGGCAAGTGAAATATAATTGATACACAAATATTTTTCGCTAAGATATATCTTATTATTCTATTCTGCGATCCTTTTAAACATCTTTTATATAAAAGGTGGCGATGTCTTTAACCGATCCCGAAAGCTTCTTAGAAATATTACCTGCCATAAGGAAAATATGAGTACCAAATTTTATTACGATCCTTTAATTTTTCTTCGAGTTATGACTCCCGAAACATAAAAAATTGTTTAGTCATAAAGGCAATGCCACGACTATTTCCATAAACTAAATTTTATCCCTTTTCCTGTTATAATTTCGCATGGAAAATTAAACACCACTGACATAAACCTCGTTTTTTTAAGATATAGCTTATTTTATTCGTCCACGACCCTTCAAAAAATCTTTTATATAAAACTGGGCGTCGTCCTTCACCGATTTCGTTAATTTTTCTTTGAAACATTCTTTTTAGTAGATGAAACCTCTCCGTCGAATTTTGTTATTATAAGTTTAACGGTTTTTGATTTATGATTAATGATATTTGTAAAATTGATTTTATTACAAATGGGCGGTGGCATGCCCAATTACAAAAAAAAATCAAGAGTCTTAATATCAGTTCACACATCAAATTTTAACATTCAACATAATCAGGTTCTATGTTTTTTCCAGAATGTTAAAAATGTAAGAAGTGGGCGGGGTTACCATCCGATTTCCCTCATTTTTAATAGCGCTGGGAGATAAGAGCCAAGGAGCCCATATAATAAATTTCACTATTTTATTCTCAATAGTTACTCAAGTTATCGTATGCACCGACAAATGGACGGACGGTTGGATGGACATGGCTAAATCTATTCCTGTTTTCATCCTCAGCATGTTTATATATGGAGTTCTATATTTATCTCGATTCGTTTATGCCCCTTACGTTACCAAAGTTCATACATTCTGTGTGCAAAGTAAATGGATCTATTTCAAAATCATTTAAAAAAATGGATTTCTGGGGAGCATTGGAGCCTAACTTTTTAGAATATCCAGCATGTCATTCCTTCTAATTATCACCGTGTGGTTATTTCCGCGACTGCGAAAATTTCGCGATTTGCTGGGACTATTCAAAGATTATTTTCTGGACGATCTCGGTACTGTTTTCAAGATCAATTGGTATATGGCTATAGTTTCATGCTGTATTTTCTTCGTGCGGACTGACCCGCGGGTATTGGGTAGTTTTACGAATATGTGAAAGATGAACAGACGTTTAAATCCATAACAAATTAACGTCTCATCAATACTGTTACGAATATTAGCAACACTAAGGGGTACTGCCATCTCTAAGCCGATCCTAAGCAGTGACGTGAATGCATATCAATAACTCAATCATTATGTCTACACATATGTACGTATATGAAGCGAAGAAGCAATGAAGATATCTTATCTTAGATATGCAATTATAATTGTGAAAGTGTCGCTCACAAACACATATGAGAGCTATAGACGTACATCTGTAGTTATAATTATAACAGATAACCAACTAGTAGATTCGAGACATAAGCGCCTAGAAGATGCAACGAAGAAATCAAAGAGTATAAAAGGCCTAAACAATAGAGGCGCTACAATCAGTTTTGATGAAGCACGCAATCTGTCGGGCAATAGTAAAGTTATTTATTGTGAAGTACTTTAAAAAAGGCCATTTTGCATTACTGAAAAGTGGAGTTATTTATTCAACAGTTAGTGATTCGAACTTAGTAGAAGGTTGCAAATAAGAGGATTTGCATTAAATTCGTTACAATTGGTGTCAGAAGAGGAATTGTTGAATAAATTCCAGAGGACAACGAGGCCATGGCAAAATTCAGTGAATTGAAGAACCAGCAACTGAATAAGGAGTTGGAGAGCCGTGGATTGAATACAACCGGCATTAAACTCGAACTTCAGGCACGACTACGAGAGGCAATGGAAGCAGAAGGAATTGACGTGGAAGAGTATGTCTTTCATCTTGATGTCGACGAGACAACAAAAATTGAAGAGAAAAACGAAACATCGCAGACAGTTACGAGCACAGACTTGAACATCAAAGATGGAAACACAACTGAGAGAACAAAAGGCACGCATAACAGTACAACTCGATGCGCAAGAGGCGCGTATATCATCAAAACTCGAAGCGCGTATGGACAAGAAAATAGCGCAGTTTGAGGAAAAAATCGAAGCTGAGGTGGATGCTTTGAGAGGTCGTATACAAGAGTTGCAATTAAATCGCCCAGCTGTTTCAGCAAGCAATCCAAAGGTAAAACACCATCCTTTGATGGTTCTGTTCCTTTCCAGGTCTTTAAGCTACAGTTTGAGAAGACAGCAGCAGTGAACAAATGGAATACTTACTTACTTAATTGTAGCGACGAGGACGTTGTTACGAAGGCAGATGGGGAGAGCCGGATACGCGGGACGGCTACGCCTCGTCTACCTCATCCATGGGGATAGGCGGGTTACGCCTGCATTATACGGAGGAGGAGCTGATGATGGAGGATGCGGCTAACTCTACGCTCAAAAACGGGGAGAAAGTGTGCGATGTTGGTGCGGGTCCTCCAGATAAACCTGCACCATTGTAAAGCAGCTTCCGCTGCACTGCTACTCCGACTGACATCTAAAGGAGCAGCTGATATTGTCCTCATCCAGGAGCCATGGGTGGTAGGACAAAACATTTGCGGACTCAAGTCCACCGGCTACACACTGGTAAGTTGTGGCACCTCGGGAAAGCCAAGATCGTGTATACTTGTTAGTACCAAGCTTAATGTTTTGTTTCTTCCTCAATTTAGTGATGAAGACACAACAACTATCAGCCTCAGTATGGGTCAAATCAGGTTATCATCAATTTATCTAGCCCATGAGAAGACGGTTCCGACATCGACGGTCAGGAAGCTGGTGGAAGCTACATCAGGTGCTCTAATACTTGGAGGAGATGTAAACGCGCACCACTCCACCTGGGGGAGTAATGACGAAAACGAAAGGGGTGAGTTACTTCTTGATTTCATCCTAAACTCTAGACTAACCATAAGTAATAGGGCAACTGAACCAACCTTTATTACAAAAACAAGAAGGGAAGTTCTCGATGTCACCTTAGTCTCAGAAGATGCGGAAGAGTTGGTCAGAGACTGGAGGGTCCTTAAGAACCACTCATTCTCTGACCATCGTTACATCCAATTCGACTTAGGCTTAACGAAAAAGCGGAGCGCTGCCATCAGAAATAGTAAAAATACAAATTGGCAAGAATACAATAGGGAACTAGTTAAGATATTGCCACTTGAGAGCGTACCCGAAACACCAGGTAGCATACCAGAACTGGAAAGACTAGTAAATAACTTCACGGGGGCATGCCGCAAGGACTAGAAAAAGTCTGTCCCAAGAGAATTCAAAGGGGTAAAAAGAAGCCACCGTGGTGAAATTCACAAATAGAAAACCTTCGCAGGTTAAGTAGGACCTCTTTCAATGCAGCTAAAGCCTCCGGCGATGAGCGACATTGGGAAGTAAGGACAGCCAAAATATCCCCCTGGCGGGATTTCTGTAGCAACATGGAGACAGTGTCTGAAGGGAGTAGACTCAGGAAAGTACTTTCCAGATCGGCTAATACGGCCCCAGGATTCTTGCAAAGGCCTGATGGTTCGTGGACCGAAACTGGAGAGGAAACGATGGATCTAATGCTTGATACACACTTTCCAGGTACAGTTAGGAATGAACCAGGGGATACACAAAGCTTGCCACAGTGCAATCTATACTGCACAACCTAATTACAAGAGAGAAGATATCTTGTGCCATCCAATCTTTTGAACCATTCAGAACTCCAGGGCTGGACGGAGTTACACCTATACAACTGCAACAGTCACTGGAATGCAGACCTAGTTGGCTATATGCTATAATAGGAGGTGTTGTGGCACTACACACAAGTATATGGAAAATATCTAAAGTGGTATTTATTCCCAAGGCAGGCAAGGCATGCCACGCGAAGCCTAAGGACTTCATACCCATCAGTCTATCTTCGCTTCAACTAAAGGTGATGGAGAGGCTGATGGAAACACATATCAGGGAGGCAGTGAATGACCAACTCTCTGAAGCACAACACGCCTATATGAAGGGTAAATCAACCGAAACGGCATTGCACGAAATTACATCGTGCATAGAGAGATCATTCTCCTTTAAGGAATACTGCCTGGCAGCCATCCTAGACATAGAAGGAGCGTTCAATAACATTAAACCTAACTCAATAATTAAGGTACTGACTGATCTGGACATCGATTCTCAGCTGGTGGGTCTTGTGCACCAATTGCTGCTATGCAGGGTAGTACAGGCAGAACTTTCAGGGGTATCGGTGAGCAGATTCGTCAGTAGGGGAACTCCCCAAGGTGGAGTCCTATCCCCTCTGCTGTGGGTCTTGGCGGTGAATCAGCTGCTAAGTGACATGGAGGAGGGGAGCGGCTGTAAAACTATAGCATATGCTGACGAACTTGCTTTGGTGATAAGTGGGAAATTTTTACAAACGCTCTGCGATATGATGCAGGTGGAATTAAGAAGGGTCGAAGCACGGGCCGTTGATAATGGTCTGGGTGTGAACCCAAATAAAACAGAGCTGGTGCTCTTTAGGAGGAGGTATAAGATACCACGTCTTTCAACTCCAGTGCTGGCAAACACAGTGCTTAAGTTAAGTGAGTCCGCCAACTATCTTGGGCTCACACTTGATAAGAAATTGAACTGGACAAAAAACACCACGAAACGTGTCCGCGAGGCTACGATCGCCCTCTACACATGTAAAGGGGCAATTGGAAGGAAATGGGGTATGTCCCCCATGATAGTACATTGGATATACACGGCCATAGTTAGGCCAATATTGCTATACGTGGTGGCGGTATGGTGGCCCGCCCTGAATAAATCCTCGACGGTTATTGCTCTTCAAAAGGTGCAAAGATCTGCACTACTATGCATAAGCGGAGCCATCCGCACAACGCCAACGGAGGCTATGAATGTAATACTGAACCTACTACCCATAGATATAGTAGACATAAAATATGCAACATGTGCAGCTATTAGGCTAAGGAAACTGACCACATGGTCTCACTGCAACCATACTGAAATTCTCGACAGATTCTGCAAACCAGAATGGACACCACATACCAACTTTAACAAGGGATACGAGGTACTAATCCCTGAGAGGGAACAGTAGGTGAGGTCAGGGACGATTGGCCCACTAACAGCATTCAGATCTATACAGATGGATCTAAACTGGATAACAGGGTCGGAGGGGGTGTCTATTCGGAACGATTGGGGATACAAAGATAGTTTCGCCTTCCAGATCACTGTAGCGTATTTCAAGCCGAGCTTGCGGCCACACAAGACGCTGTGGACTGCCATAGGGGGAAGGCAGTCTCTCAGAAACACATTTTTATTTTCTCAGACAGTCAGGCAGCACTGAAAGCCCTTGACTCTGTCACAGCTAATTCTGAAACTGTAGTAGGCTGTCTCAGATCACTTAACGTGATGGCTGAACAGTTTACTCTGCATCTGGTATAGGTTCCGGGACATAAGGGCATAGCAGGTAATGAGATGGCGGATGAGCTTGCAAGAAAGGGTACATCCCTTCCACTTTCGCCATCCTGGAAGAGGTTGGGCATGCCGATCTCCACCTGCAAGCTCAAGATAAATAAGGCTCTACTGATCGAATCGGGAGCCAGGTGAAAGCATCATGATAGATGCCATACGGCAAAACTCACATGGCCGGAATGGAATGAGAAGAGATCGCGAGAGCTTCTCACCCTCCGTAAGAGGGATATTTCCTTGGTTGTAGGTCTTCTTACGGGTCATGTTTGTATTGGACCGCATGGAAAGGATTGGCGCTCCATTTAATGTTTATTGGAGAAGCTGGGGCAATGAAGAAGAACCTGAAACTATTAGGCACCTACTCGGTGAATGCCCAGCGCTCGGTAGAAGAAGGCAAGGTTTTATGGGCAAGATGTTTCTCGTAGATCTGACTGATATAGCTGAGGTCAATACACGACGCTTAGTTAGCTTCATAAACTCGACGGAGTGGTTTGATTAGGAGAGTAGGAACAAATCCGTGTGGTTTCACAATAGGCCTATAAAGGCCTAAGTGTGCAGCTCCAATGTGGACGGCAGCCACTTGAACCTAACCTAAACTAACCCAGTTAATTGGCGCTTAACCGTCTAAATGGTTATGGCCGTCAAACAAGGCGCGCCAGTCGCTTCTTCGCTCCACCACCGGAGCCAATTGGCCGCCCTCTACCTCTGCTTCTATGGGCGGGTTCCGATAGAAACACTTTCTTGGCCGGATCATCATCATTCATTCGCATAACGTGGCCTAGCCAGCGCAGCCGCTGCGTTTTAATTCGCTGGACTATGGTGATGTCTGCGTATAGCTCGTACAGTTCATCATTAAATCTTCTTCGGTACTCGCCATCGCCACCGGGTAGAGGTCCATAAATCCTTCGAAGAGCTTTTCTCTCGAACACTCCCATCTGCTGTTGTCATGGTCCATGCTTCTGCCCCATATAGCAGGACGGGTACGATAAGTGACTTGTAGAGTATAATTTTTGTTCGATGAGAGAGGACTTTATTTTTCAATTGCCTAGTCCAAGGTAGCATTAATTGGCAAGATTGATTCTTCGCTGGATTTCAGTGCTGATGTTCTTGCTAGTGTTGATGCTGGTTCCCAAATAAACGAAGTCTTTTACTATATCGAAATTATGGCTGCCAGCAGTAGCGTGGTTGCCAAGGCGCGTATGCGCTGACTGTTTGCTCGATGACAGCAGGTACTTCGTTTTGTCCTCATTCACCATCAAACCCATATTTTCCACTTCTTTTTCCAGTTTGGAGTAAGCAGAACTAACAGCGCGGTTGTTTAAGCCGATGATATCATTGTCATCAGCGTATGCCAGTAATTGCACGCTTTTATAGAATATTGTTCCAGTGCGGTTAAGTTCTGCAGCTAGTATAATTTTCTCCAGCATCAAATTAAAGAAATCGCACGATAGGGGGTCACCCTGTCTGAAACCTCGCTTAGTTTCGAACGGCTCGGGGAGGTCCTTCCCAATTCTGAGTGAGCTGATGGTGTTGCTCAACGTCATTTTGCACAGCCGTATAAGTTTTGCGGGGAAAACAAATTCAGACATAGCGGAATATAGGCAGCTCTTTTCGTGCTGTCGAAGGCGGCTTTAAAGTCGACGAAGAGGTGTGTGTCGATTCTCTTTTCAAGGGTTTTTTCCAAGATTTGGCGCATTGTGAAAATCTGGTCGATGGTAGATTTACCAGGTCTGAAGCCGCACTGATAAGGTCCAATCAGCCGGTTCACGACGGGCTTTAATCTTTCGCAGAATACACTTGAAATGACCTTATATGCGATATTAAGAAGGCTGATTCCACGATAATTGGTGCACAAGTATCCCCCTTCTTGTGGACTGGGCAAAGAACAGATTCCAATCGTCGGGCATGCAATCGTCCGCCCATATTTTGCGAAGGAGCTGCTGCATGCGCCTTACCAACTCCTCGCCGCCGTACTTGAATAGTTCCGCAGGCAATCCATCAGCGCCCACGGCCTTGTTGTTTTTCAATATGGTTATTGCTATTCTAAATTCGTCATAATCGGGCGGGTGGACATATATTCCATCATCATCGATTGCGGGATCGGATTCTTCATCTCTGCGCGGTGAATTGCTGCCTCCCTTTAGGAGAGCAGAGAAGTGTTCCCTCCATAATCTAAGCACTCTGTGGACATCAGTTACAAGTTGCCATTTTCGTTCCTACAGGAGTTTGCCCTGGTCTTAAAACCTTCCGTCTTTCACCGTATTTTTTGGACAAATTTTCGGGCGTTATTCCTGGTGGCTAGCAGCTCAAGCTCCTCGCACTCACGACTTTCTGCTTCTGCTTTTTTCTTCCTAAAAAGGCGTCTCGCTTCCCTTTTCAACTCACGATAGCGTTCACACACTCCCCTTGTCGCGCTCGCTTTTAACGTAGCCCCGTAGACAGCGTCTTTTCTTTCGGTTGCAACGCGGCATTCTTCATCATACCAGTTGTTTTTTCGCGGCTTCCGGTAACCAATTTTTTCCTCGGCAGCAGTAAGAAGTGCTTTGGAGATATGCTCCCACTGGTCCTGTATTCCTTCAGGATGAGTTGTGCTCTCAGAGAGCAGGTGTGAGAGTCGAGTTGCGAAATCATTGGCAGTCTGTTGCGATTTAAGCTTTGCCATGTCTAGCTTTCCCTGTGTTTTTTGTTCCTTGGTTTTAGCCGCGAAGAGGCGGGTGCGTATTTTGGCTGCAACGAGATAATGGTCCGAGTCGATGTTAGGTCCTCGGACCGTGCGCACATCTAAAACACTGGAGACATGCCGTCCGTCTATCACAACGAGATCGATCTGATTGCGAGTATTTCGATCAGAAGACAGCCATGTAGCTTGATATATCTTTTTATGCATGAACCTCGTGCTGGATATGACCATGTTTCGAGCACCGGCAAAGTCAATCAGCCTCCGTCCGTTAGGAGCAGTTTCATTGTGTAGGCTGAACTTTTCGTCTGTAGAGCCAAACACACCTTCTTTGCCCACGCTGGCGTTAAAGTCACCAAGCACGAATTGTATATCGTGACGGGGGCAGCGCTCGTATGTGCGTTCTAATTGTTCATAAAAAGTGTTTTTCACCTCATCGCCTTTCTCCTCTGTCGGCGCATGGGCGCAGATGAATGATATATTAAAAAGTTTTGCTTTTATTCGGATAGCGGCGAGACGTTCGTCCACAGGTGTGAACGCTAGCACTTGGCGACAAAGTCTCTCTCCCACCATGAATCCGATGCCGAAACTGCGCTTATTCGTATGGCCACACCAATATATATTTTTTTTGATCTTCTTCATTCCTTGCTTCGTCCAACGCATTTCTTGGATGGCGGTGATGTCAGATTTTGCTTTGACGAGGACATCAACCAGCCGGGCATCTGCACCAATCCCATTCAGGGAGCGGACGTTCCAGATGCATACCCTCAATTCATTGTCCTTCAAAGGTTTGCCATGTTCGTCCCCAATAGAGGGTGTATTTATCCAAGGCTTGTTGTTATATTTCATTGGAGTATGGTTTTACGTGGCGGATTCCAAGCCCAGCGCACAACCTGCTCAGCGGGAGTGAAAATAATACTTGCACGTTTATATAGCGAGCCGCTTGCTCCAAGACAGACGCCCACTTGCAGCCGCACCTAGAGGTGTACATACGCTGCCGATGAGATCTCCCCCGGCTAGCCCTTAAACCGATTATGTTAGAGTGGCCTAGCCAGGTTGTCGCCTTCTCACACACATTAAACATCCCGTTCACAGGTGTGAACGCTAGCACTTGGCGACAAAGTCTCTCTCCCAACATGAATCCGACGCCGAAACTGCGCTTATTCGTATGGCCACACCAATATATTTTTTGTTTGATCTTCTTCCTTCCTTGCTTCGTCCAACGCATTTCTTGGATGGCGGTGATGTCAGATTTTGCTTTGACGAGGACATCAACCAGCCGGGCATCTGCACCAATCCCATTCAGGGAGCGGACGTTCCAGATGCATACCCTCAATTCATTGTCCTTCAAAGGTTTGCCATGATCGTCCCCAATAGAGGGTGTATTTATCCAAGGCTTGTTGTTATATTTCATTGGAGTATGGTTTTACGTAGCCGATCCCAAGCCCAGCGCACAACCTGCTCAGCGGGAGTGAAAATAATACTTGCACGTTTATATAGCGAGCCGCTTGCTCCAAGACAGACGCCCACATGCAGCCGCACCTAGAGGTGTACATACGCTGCCGATGAGATCTCCCCCCGGCTAGCCCTTAAACCGATTATGTTAGAGTGGCCTAGCCAGGTTGTCGCCTTCTCACACACATTAAACATCCGTTTAGCGGCTACCCAGAGGATACTTGGCCGCAAGCGACCGGCAGTAGTGAGCTGCAAAAGAATCACTCTGGCCATTCCCAGGTGAATGGCGGTCAGAAGCTTTCCCCACTTTCGTGGACTTCTACACACGACTCCACAGTCCAAACAACTGGAATGCTGAAGATAAAGTTGCTGCACTGTTCATGGCATTGAAAGTGTCTGCAGCTGAGATTTTACAAACCATTCCAGAGGGCGAACGGAACTGTTATGAATCATTGATAGGTACTCTAGAGAGACGATACGGAACTGAGCATAGGAGGCAGATATACCAAATGGAATTACTGAACCGCTTCCAGAGGCCTGGTGAAACATTGCAAGAGTTTGCGTCGGATGTTGAAAGGCTGGCACATTTAGCGAATGCGGACGCACCCGTGGAATACACTGAAAGGGTAAAGATTCAGAGCTTCAGAAATGGCATACGGGACGTCGAAACAAAGCGAGCTATACACGCAAACCCAAAGCCAACATTCGCAGAAATGGTGTCACAATATCTGGTTCAGGAAACAGCGTCGCTTCTGTGCAAGCCAGTTTTCAAAGCACGCCGTGTGGAAGTAGAAAGGCCAGAGTTGGTAGACCCAATATTGGATGCGCTGAAGGGATCGCAAAAGCAGAGTGAAAAAGTTATCAAATGCTTCAAATGCGGGAAGCCCGGTCATATTGCACGCGATTGCGATCTTGGTCCTAGTAGTTCTAGCAATGCGGGTGGCCGTAAACGCAAAGCCGGAGGAGATCAGCAAGAGCGTGTCAGATGTAAAGAACGAAAACTTGCCCCAGCTATTGAATGTCCTGTGATATCTGTGTCGCAAATTGGTAGAAAATCGAGCAGTCTTACCGCCAGAGGGTATATGGATGGCAAAGAACGTGTACTGACTGTAGATGCGGGCGCATCTCATTCCTTGATTCGACCTGATTTGGTCTACAGGAGAGTAAAGTCATTACCTGGAGGAAGGTTGCTACGGTCACTGGCGAGTATAACCAAGTCCGGGTAGAAGTGATCTGTGAAGTCTTAATTGGGAAGGTCATGGTTTTACACAAATTCGTTGTGGCGGAGATTGATGATGAAGTTATATTGGGAATGGATTTCTTGGTTGACCATGACATCAAGATTGATATGCAGAGAAGGGTGATGCGTTATGAGAACCAGGATATACCAACTAACTTCAGTTTGGGGAAAGGGTTCAGCAGTAATCGAGTACTGGTGGAGAAGACTCAACAAAGACCACGAAAGTCAAAGATAAAGATTGATGGATCGAATAAGCTAAATAAAGCGAAATCAAAAGTACCTGCGAGAGAAACACTGGCATTGACAACACCTAATGGACGCACTAAAACGACTGAAATAATTTTCCAGAAAGAATGCAAAGGTGGTTTCAAGCCAGCGCGCACTTCTGTTGGGAAACGTCGGAACGATACTGAGTATGTGCCACACAACAGAGAGCGAAGGAACGATCAAGGATAATGAGTAGTAAGACGAAACGCAGGTACGATGAGAATAATAATTCGGAAGGTTTCTTGGAGGAATATTTGGTACTGTTATACAACCCTCACCGGCGGAAAGGTGTTCCATTCAAATTTTGGTGCACTTGGGAAGGCCCGTACAAAGTTGTGAAGAAGATCAGTGACGCCATCTACCACATACAAAACATTGGGAAACCACGAAGTAGAAGAGTGGTACATTTGGAGATGGTAGCGGCGTTTAGATCCGGAAATTTGTCTGATCGGGACGATCAGACTTAGGTGGAGGGCAATGTTACGAATATTAGCAACACGAAAGGGTACTGCCATCTCTAAGCCGATGCTAAGCAGTGACGTGAATGCACATCAATAATTCAATCATTATGCCTACACATATGTACGTATACGCAGCGGAGAAGCAACAAACACATACAGAAATTTTATCTGAGATATGCAATTATAATTGTGGAAGTGTTACTCACAAACACACTGTATATGAGAGCTATGCACGTACATATGTAGTTATAATTATGACAGATAACAAACTAGTAGATTCGAGTACAGAAGCACCTGGAAGATGCAACGAGGAAATCAAAGAGTATAAAAGGCCTCAACAATAGAGGCGCTACAATCATTTTTGATTAAGCACGCAATCTGTCGAGCAATAGTAGAGTTATTTATTGTGAAGTACTTTAATAAAGGCCATTTTGCATTATTGAAAAGTGGAGTTATTTATTAAACAGTTTAGTGATTCGAACTTAGTAGAAGGTTGCAAATAAGTGGATTTGCAGTAAATTCGTTACAATACTAAAGGCAAGCTCTTGATTATGTCAGCCTACTTAAGTTGTAAGTGTTGTTGCAAAAAATTTAGTACACTGCTCCGAGCTCTAGTTTTGTAGCAGTATACGACGGAATATTACCAGCTTGAAAACAGATAAGGCTAATTAAATGTTCCCTTTGTTTATTCACATGTGAACTTAATAACGCTATTCAACTTTGCAAATACATATGCATGGGCAAGTCCTTGGTAACGGACCCGAATTTGCCACGAATTTCAACCTGCATAAAAGTGAACATGAGCAGCGGACTGAATGGATATTACAATATTTGAAGCAACAATTGTGGGTACCTCAAAAATGTAAGTACGTATATAATATGACCATATATGATAAGTTTCGGACGCGACTTGGAATAGAAATAATTTTTTAATGCTTGTGAAAGTATGCAACACTTAAAGAAGCTAAGGGGAGATCTTACATTCCTTAAACGAGAGACAGAAGTGGAAATAAAGGCTCAAAGCTCGTATATTTTCGAAATCTGAAATATCTTTTTAAAACCCGTAAGGCTGCGGAAGCGAAGACGTGCAGCTTTCCTTTTATTTATTCTTCGATAAATTTTTAGGTCATTAAATGATAGTTTTATAGAAGAAATAGAACAAAACTACAAAATGGATCAAAACTTTGAAGAGGCCATATATAATTTTGCGTTCAAAAACTCACTTATATAATAAATCCATTGAAATTTGGATAAGATATTCCCATTTAACCATTTCTAGTCCACTAGTATATATATATATATGTATATATATAAGACAACAGATAAGATTCACAAGAAAAGTGCAAGCTAATTTGTGCTGCTTCCTTTTGCGTCTTCAATACACCAATAAAACAATCATTATTCTTAAAAATTCATATCTTGTTAAAATAAAAACAGATTTTAGATTTTCCTAAGACAATCCTTTGTATAAATAAATTAAAAAAGAGATACAATAATTCAAATTTTCGTCATATTTTGTAAAATTTCTCTAACATCTCCAAGAATCAATTAGCAGTTCATACACTGCTGAAAGCGAAAAATGTTCTGTTTGTGACACATATAAGTTTTGTTCATTGGCTAAACAGAAATAAAGTTATATGATCAACTAATGGAGGAGAGGTAATTGACTTGACAAATTTTAGTTAATCGAATTTTCCGGAAAAAATTTAGTAAATAGACCTATTTAACATCTGACAGCTTTTTTAATTTCAAGTCGGCGTTTGCTTACTAGCAAAACAATAAGGATAAAGGCAGTATGAATTTATAAAACCTCCATTTTCCAAAGTTTTTTGAATGCTAAATAAAAGTCTAGACACAATTTTATTAAAAGCAAAAATAAAGATCTGGGTTCAACAGTGCAACAATATATAGAAAGGATGTTATATTTTGTTAGTAAAACAACCAAATTTGCAAAACCAATTAAGCCTTTCTTTGAAATCATGTTTCTCGGCCCATGATGAGGGGAGAGAATAAACTATTTGATTTCCACATCATACACATATTTGACCTTTAATCCCAAGTAATAGAAATAAAGTCTAACCATTTTTGTTTTTCGGTTCGTGATGGACCTTTTTTGGGAATCGCCCATATATACATAAACAAACAAATTTAAAAAAGTATAGCAAAATGCGTCATTTGATTTCGCTAGAATATCAGTAGATATGTACGTTTAATTTGTTATTTTGATAGAACAAAATATGTTTTTTCAGGTAATTAAAAAAAAAAAAACCAACAAGAAAAATTAAGTGTGTCTAAGTTTGGGTGTAACCGAATATTATACACTCAGCGTGAGTTTGAATTGCATTACAGCTCATTTCGGTTAAATTAACTTCTTAGAATTTTGTTACGATAGATTACTTTTTTTTTTTTTTTGGGATATGAAATGTTTGATTGGAATAGGGGCGTGGCACCGCTCATTAAAAAAATGTCTCATAATTTCTTCTTACAATAAAACTTGGTAAGTGAAATATCATTGATACAAAACTATTTTTCGCTAAGATATATCATATTATTCTAGTCTACGATCCTTTTAAATATCTTTTATATAAAATGGGCGTGGTCTTTAATCGATCCCTTCCAGTTTTCTTAAAAATATTTCCTGCTATATAGAAAATATATGTACCAAATCTTATTACGAGCGTTTAATTTTTCTTTGAGTTATGGCTCCCGAAACAGAAAATTATTTGGTCATTTTAAAAAAATTTAAATTTTTTCCTTTTCCTTGATATAATTTCGTATGAAACACCATTATAAAAATTGGCGTGGCCCTTCAACGATTTCCTTAATTTGTCTTCGAAGCATTCTTTGTAGTAAAGGAAACCCCTTTGACGAATTTTGTTTTAAAAAGGTATAGCAAAATGCGTAATTTCATTTCGCTAGAATCAGGGCCATAGAGAGAAAATCCGGGACCGGGAATAAACAATATACGGGCCCCCTATAAAAAATCGGTAAAAGTCTAGTTGAGGGGTCGACTGCTAATACGCTACCAAAAATATCGAGTGAGGTGTCAAAGACGCGTATTAATCTCGAGAACAATAATCCGAAGGCGGAAAAGAAATTTTATCTCTGTCCGGAGATATTTGCAGTTGAAGTTGCCACGGTTATACCACACACCCGGACTTGGCATGGCGTAGCCCAGGGTTATTTTTTATAAGCGCGGCCGAAGGCCGCCAACGCAGAAAGGTGTTCTGCGCAAAAATACTATGGATCCGACCCCCTTTTTCGGTTTTTCGTTAATATCTTTTGAACGCTTTAAAATTTTTATCTTCCGCCTTCGGATTATTAATACTGATGTCAAGACGGGTCTTTTGACACCTCTCTCGATATTTTTGGTAGCGTATTAGCAGTCCACCCCTCAACTAGACTATTACCAAAAAACCCAGTAATACATTTGATTAATTTGAGTTAATAACGTCTCAGTCATGAGTTATTATTGACGGAGTACATCAAACATAAATTTTGCAACATCAACTAAATGATTTTTGAACTAAGAGCTGAAAATAAAATTTACACAGAATATTTACTATTTATACTGTTTTATTGTAACGTGGAAATAAAATTTTCTTTTAACAGCCACGTATTGTTTTAAATAATCTTTTCTAGTTATTTGGTAACATTTTAGTACATTTCTGATAAATATAATATGACTAGCCTTTACCCGCGGCCGCGTCCGCAAGGAGAAAATAAAATATATGTGCTATTCACGTTAGCCTGCTTATCAAGTTGTCTGTTTAAAAATTTTTCTGTCAATGTATTTTATTTTTTAATACAGTAAAAAAAAAGAACTAACTCAGCTGATGGGCACGCTTACATGAATAGTACAATACACTTTTTTTCGAATTAAAAAAAATACATTTTGTTTCTAAGTTAAATTAATTGATATGACAGGGGTGAAAGAATTACTACTCATAGAACAAAGGAGTGAAACTACAATTAGCTAAAACCAAAAAGAAGTTTTTAAATGAAAGCAGTGTTGCTTTTTCGGGTATTTAGTTGGTTAAAATATTACAAAAATTTTAATTATAGTTGTAATAGTTCGTTACAAGATTCATTTAAAAATAGAACGAAAAAGCTGTGATATATTAAAGATAAAAATACCGAATTTTAATTACGAATAATTCGCCGTAAATCCACGGCCATGTGTGCTGAATTACCGGTTTCGAAGAGACCTAAAATGATCCCGGAAGTGTCCCTAAATGACACCAAATAGTCACGAAATGATGCCGACGGGATCCTGGACAAATCTCGAAAACTATCCAGAAATGATGCCGGAAAGGTCCCCAAATAACCCCCTATTAGTCCCGAAATACGCCGACGGAATCCCGGATGGATCTGGAAACCATCCAGAAATGATGCCGGAGGAGACCCCAAATGATCCCGCTAAAGTCCCAAAATGACCCCGACAGGGTCCCGGACGGATCCCGTAAACCATCCAGAAATGATGCCGGAAGAGACCCCAAATGATACCGCAAAAGTCCCAAAAGTCTCAAAATGACCCCGACAGGATCCCGGACGGATCCCGTAAACCATCCAGAAATGATGCCGGAAGAGACCCCAAATGATCCCGCTAAAGTCCCAAAATGACCCCGACAGGATCCCGGACGGATCCCGAAAACCATCCAGAAATGATGCCGGGAGAGACCCCAAATGATCCCGCAAAAGTCCCAAAATGACCCCGACAGGATCCCGGACGGATCCCGTAAACCATCCAGAAATGATGCCGGAGGAGACCCCAAATGATCCCGCTAAAGTCCCAAAATGACCCCGACAGGGTCCCGGACGGATCCCGTAAACCATCCAGAAATGATGCCGGAAGAGACCCCAAATGATCCCGCAAAAGTCCCAAAATGACCCCGACAGGATCCCGGACGTATCCCGTAAAACATCCAGAAATGATGCCGGAAGAGACCCCAAATGATCCCGCAAAAGTCCCAAAATGACCACGACAGGATCCCGGACGGATCCCGTAAACCATCCAGAAATGATGCCGGAAGAGACCCCAAATGATCCCGCAAAAGTCCCAAAAGTCTCAAAATGACCCCGACAGGATCCCGGACGGATCCCGAAAACCATCCAGAAATGATGCTGGAAGAGACCCCAAATGATCCCGCAAAAGTCCCAAAATGACCCCGACAGGATCCCGGACGGATCCCGAAAACCATCCAGAAATGATGCTGGAAGAGACCCCAAATGATCCCGCAAAAGTCCCAAAATGACCCCGACAGGATCCCGAACGGATCCCGTAAACCATCCAGAAATGATGCCGGAAGAGACCCCAAATGATCCCGCAAAAGTCCCAAAATGACCCCGACAGGATCCCGGACGGATCCCGAAAACCATCCAGAAATGATGCCGGGAGAGACCCCAAATGATCCCGCAAAAGTCCCAAAATGACCCCGACAGGATCCCGGACGGATCCGTTAACCATCCAGAAATGATGCCGGAGGAGACCCCAAATGATCCCGCTAAAGTCCCAAAATGACCCCGACAGGGTCCCGGACGGATCCCGTAAACCATCCAGAAATGATGCCGGAAGAGACCCCAAATGATCCCGCAAAAGTCCCAAAATGACCCCGACAGGATCCCGGACGGATCCCGTAAACCATCCAGAAATGATGCCGGAAGAGACCCCAAATGATCCCGCAAAAGTCCCAAAATGACCCCGACAGGATCCCGGACGGATCCCGTAAACCATCCAGAAATGATGCCGGAAGAGACCCCAAGTGATCCCGCAAAAGTCCCAAAATGACGCCGACTGGATCCCGGACGGATCCCGAAAACCATCCAGAAATGATGCCGGAATGGACCCCAAATGGTCCCGAAATGACACCGACGGGGTCCCGGACGGATACCGAAAACCATCCAGAAATGATGCAGGAAGGTACCCCAAATGCTGCCGTAATAGTCCCGAAATGACCCTGACGGGATCGCGGACGGATCTCGAAAACCATGCAGAAATGATGCCGGAAGATACCCCTAATGATCCCGAAATAGCCCCGAAATGGTCCCGACGGGATCCCGGACGGATCCCTAAAACCATCCAGGAATGATTACGGAAAGGACCCAAACTGACCCCGAAAAAGTCCCGTAATGATCCCGGAAACCATCAAGAATTTATCTCTCGAAGGTACGCAAATGATCCCGAAAGTACCCCGACGGGATCCCGGACGGATCTCGAAAACGATCCAGAAATGATGCCGGAAGGGTCCCCAAATGATCGCGAAATAGTCCCGAAATGATTCCGGAATAGTCCCGAAAATGTCCCAAAATAACCCCGACGGGATCCCGGACGGATCCCGAAAACTATACAGAAATGATCCCGGAAGGGTCCCAAAATGATCCCGAAATAGTCCCGAAAAAGTCCCGAAATTACCCCGGCGTAATCCCGGACCGATCCCGAAAACCATCCAGAAATGATCCCGGAGGGTCTCGATATGACCGTTACGGGATTACAAATAAGGTGAAGCTAATTATAAAACTATGTTAATAAGGCAGCAGGCGCATTGGAGCGAATAAAAAGTTACATAGAAACATACAGGTAAAGCTAATAAAAGCGTGCTAATAAAAACAATTGATGGAGGGCGGATGGCGGGAGTAGAGGAGAGGACCACTGATCGTTCCTCCAAAATTGTCTAGATCTCGTTCTGTATGTACCAGATACCAAAAACTATTGATTTAGGAGAAAATTTATATTGAGTTATAACAATTTATAGATTTTACACCAGAGGGGGATAAAGGGGGGGAGGCGGGCGGAAGGTATCACTGCTTACTTTGTAAGCCCTCGACTTATTTGACCCCTTGAGTCTGTGATATTGGTGAAGGCCAGTATACGTAAAGTTATAATGTGTAAAAATTATTGAAAAATAATTTCTCGAAGGGGTCGTGGGACCCCCACCCCTCTTTCCAAGTTCGAAAAAAATTTCGCTAGTAGACTACTGTCTGTGTCCCAAATTTCATCAAAATCCGTGTAGCCATTCTGTCGTGATTCAGTCGCAAAAACGAAAAAATATAATAATTAAATTATAACTGTTCCTAGGGGGCGGGGACCACGCCCCTTTTCAAAAATATATAGTTAGTAGATCCTTCTAGACTATTGGCTATATGTGTGCAAAATTTCATCCAAATCGGTCCAGCCATTCTTGCGTGATTGAGTCACAAAGACAAACGTCTGGACAAACATCCAAACATCCAAACATCCAAACATCCAAACATCTTCACATCCAAACTTTGCCATTTATAATATACTAGCCTTTACCCGCGGCCCCGTCCGCAAGGAGAAAATTAAATATGTGGGCTATTCACATTAGCCTGCTTATAAAGTTATCTGTTTAAAATTTTTTTTCTGTCTAATGCATTTTATTTTTGTAATTGAGTAAACAAAAGAACTCTATGAGCTGATAACCTGATAGGATCCCAAAATGATAACGAAATTATCCAGAAAAAGCCACGAAATGACCCCGACGCTATCGCGGACGGATCGCGAAAACCATCCAGAAACGCCCCGGAAGTGTTTCCAAAAGTTCCCGAAGTAGTCTTAAAAAAACCCGAAATGACAACGACACGATTCTAGACTTATCCAGATAACCACACAGAAATGATGCCTGAAGGGTACCAAATTGATCCCGAAATAGTCCCGAAAAAGTTCCGAAATTACCCTGACGGGCTCCCGGACGGATCTCAGAAACCATCCAGAAAATATCCAGGAAGGGTCCCTAAATTATCCCGACTAACTCCAGAAAAAGTTCCGAAATGGCTCCGAGGGGATCCACGATGGATCGCTAAAACCATACAGAAATGATTCCGGAAGGATTCCAAAATGATCCCGAAATAGTCTCGGAAAAGTACAGAAAT
The DNA here is from genome assembly GCF_040869045.1 of Eurosta solidaginis. Classification (NCBI taxonomy): domain Eukaryota; kingdom Metazoa; phylum Arthropoda; class Insecta; order Diptera; family Tephritidae; genus Eurosta; species Eurosta solidaginis. The sequence continues at coordinate 240,725,747 of NC_090321.1, forward strand.
TACCCTGACGCGTTCCCGAATGAATCCTGAAAGCCATCCTTAAATGATCCCAAAAAAGCCCCGAAATGACCCTGACGGGATCCCGAAAGGATTCCAAAAACTATCCAGAAATGATGCCGGAAAGGTCCTCAAATGATCCCCTAATAGTTCCGAAATGAACGTGACGAGATCCCGAACTGATCCCGACAACTATCCAGAAATTATGCCGAAAGGGTCCGCAAATGATCCCGTATTAGTCGAGAAAAGGTCCCGAAATGACCCCGACGGGATCCCGGACGAATCCCAAAAACCATCCAGAAATGATGCCGGTAGGTATCCCAAATGATCCCGAAATAATCCCGAAATGACCTCGTCGGCATCCCGGACGGATACCGAAAATTATCCAGAAATGATGCCGGAAAGGTCCACAAATGATCCCCTAATAGTCCCGAAATTACCCTGATGGGATCCCGGACGGATCCCGAAAACCATCCAGAAATGATGCCGGAAGAGCCCCCAAATGATCCCGAAAAATTCCCCAAATGACCCCGACGATATCCCGGACGGATCCCGAAAACCATCCAGAAATGATGCCGGAAGAGCCCCCAAATGATCCCGAAAAAGTCCCCAAATGACCCCGACGAGATCCCGCACGGATCCCGAAAACCATCCAGAAATGATGCCGGAAGAGCCCCAAATGATCCCGAAAAAGTCCCCAAATGACCCCGACATACTCCAGAAAAGGTTCCGAAATGGCTCCGAGGGAATCAACGACGGATCGCGAAAACCATACAGAAATGATTCCGGAAGGATCCCAAAATGATCCCGAAATAGTCCGGAAATGACCCAGATGGGATCCCGCACAGATCCAGAAATGATCCCGGAAGGGTCCAAAAACTATCCCGGAAAAGTAACAAAAAATCCCGAAATGGCTCCTACGGCATCCCGGACGGATCCAGAAATGATCTCGGAAGGGTCCCCAAATGATCCCAAAATGGTCCCAAAATGACCCTGACGGGATCCCGAAAACAATACAGGAATGATGCCGGAAAGGTCCTCAAATGATCCCCTAATACTCCCGAAATGACCGTGACGGGATCCCGACAACTATCCAGAAATGATGCCGAAAGGGTCCGCAAATGATCCCGTATTAGTCGAAAAAAAGTCCCGAAAGGACCACGACGGTATCCCGGACGAATCCCAAAAACCATCCAGAAATGATGCCGGTAGGTATCCCAAATGATCCCGAAATAGTCCCGAAATGACCTCGTCGGTATCCCGGACGGATCCCGAAAATTATCCAGAAATGATGCCGGAAAGGTTCCCAAATGATCCCCTAATAGTCCCGAAATTACCCTAATGGGATCCCGGACGGATCCCGAAAACCATCCAGAAATGATGCCGAAAGGGTTCCCAAATGATCCCGTATTAGTCGCGAAAAAGTCCCGAAATGACCCCGACGGGATCCCGGACGGATCCCGAAAACCATCCAGAAATGATGCCGGATGAGCCCCAAAATGATTCCGAAAAAGTCCCCAAATGACCCCGACGAGATCCCGGACGGATCCCGAAAACCATCCAGAAATGATGCCAGAAGAGCCCCCAAATGATCCCGAAAAAGTCCCCAAATGACCCCGACGATATCCCGTACGGATCCCGAAAATCATCCAGAAATGATGCCGGAAGAGCCCCGAAATGATCCCGAAAAAGTCCCCATATGACCCCGACGAGATCCCGCACGGATCCCGAAAACCATCCAGAAATGATGCCGGAAGGGTCACCAAATGATTGCGAAATAGTCCCGAAATGATTCCGGAATAGTCCCGAAAATGTTCCAAAATAACCCCGACGGGATCCCGGACGGATCCCGTAAACTATACAGAAATGATCCCGGAAGGGTCCCAAAATGATCCCGAAATAGTCCCGAAAAAGTCCCGAAATTACCCCGGCGTAATCCCGGACCGATCCCGAAAACCATCCAGAAATGATCCCGGAAGGGTCTCGATATGACCCTTACGGGATTACAAATAAGGTGAAGCTAATTATAAAACCATGTTAATAAGGCAGCAGGTGCATTGGAGCGAATAAAAAGTTAGATAGAAACATACAGGTAAAGCTAATAAAAGCGTGCTAATAAAAACAATAGATGGAGGGCGGATGGCGGGAGTAGAGGAGAGGACCTCTGATCGTTCCTCCAAAATTGTCTAGATCTCGTTCTGTATGTACCAGATACCAAAAACTATTGATTTAGGAGAAAATTTAGATTGAGTTATAACAATTTATGGATTTTACACCAGAGGGGGAGATAAAGGGGCGGGCGGAGGGTGTCACTGCTTACTTTGTAAGCCCTCGACTTATTTGACCCCTTGAGTCTGTGATATTGGTGAAGGCCAGTATACGTAAAGTTATAATGTGTAAAAATTATGAAAAATAATTTCTCGAAGGGGTCGTGGGACCCCCACCCCTCTTTCCATGTTCGAAAAAAATTTCGCTAGTAGACTACTGTCTGTGTCCCAAATTTCATCAAAATCTGTGTAGCCATTCTGGCGTGATTCAGTCGCAAAGACGAAAAAATATAATTATTAAATTATAACTGTTCCTAGGGGGCGGGGACCACGCCCCTTTTGAAAAATATATAGCTAGTAGATCCTTCTAGACTATTGGCTATATGTGTGCAAAATTTCATACAAATCGGTCCAGCCGTTCTTGCGTTATTGAGTCACAAAGACAAACGTCTGGACAAACATCCAAACATCCAAACATCCAAACATCCAAACATCTTAACATCCAAACTTTCCCATTTATAATATATATTAGATATATATATATTAGATTATAAATTTTAGTTATTCAATATAGAAGGTTCGAACATCAAAGAGTGGCTTTTCTTGCTTGTTTCGCTGCAAAATTGTTTATAATAATATTAAAATTTAACTGTCTTGCCAAACAGATTCAACACAAAGTGTGGCAAATCCTGAAACTCGCTCTTGAGATGAACACTATCTATGAAAGTTTTTGATTCTTGATTTCATCCATGTCTTCAAATTGTCACAAAAAGGAAAACGTCTCGTTTAAATTTCTCATAGCTGCAAATCGTTCAGTAATGCCAGTGATTACCGAATCGATGATCACCGAGAATGTATTGTTTTTAAGATCAGACTCTGGATCATCCGTAATCATTTCATTTCCATTATCCTCAAAACGTCTTTTGGGTTTTCTCTTTCGAATGTCCGAAAACTTTGGCGAGATGTTCAATTGGATAGCAACTGTTTTGCATTCGTTTAAAATTGTTTCCAATTGGTTCCTGATCAGCTTCAAATCAGCTAATAAGGCATCTAGATGTCGAACCTCAACATCTATGGTGGCGTCTCTAGCTTGGAGGACCACGTTTCTTTCATTAATGGTAGTAAGTATTTTGAACCAAATTGGGACAGCAAGATAGTAAGTATTTTGAACAAATTGAGGACAGCAAGATACATTTTAACTTGTTGATGTACTTGAGAATACCGGTAACATCTCCGTATGCTTACGCAGTCAACTTAGGCTTTTGGCTGAAAGACTATGAAGAGAGATCGGTACATTTTTTTGAGCATGTCCCATCGTTGTAGAGTGCTGCTGAAAATAGTAAAACATTTTTGTACAACTCCGAAGAAAGTAATTGCAACCGTACAACATTCTGCTGCATCAACACCACATAAATTGGGACTGTGGGTTGCACAAAGCGAGTAATCAGCATTCGAGTTTTTGTCGAGAATGTGACGTAGTGCTCCGTTGTAAGCTCCTTTCATATTGGTCGCGTTATCCTACACTTGTGCACGAAAATCTTCAATCAAGTATGGCAAATTAGATCAGCGATTTTCTGACCAGTTTTTTGGTTACATTTTTGAATTGTAAAATTTGTTTCTTTCGAATTGAAATGGAGTTAGCGCAAAATAATCGTAGTCAACGTGACTAGTATCAGTCATAACATCAACGATAATAGCAAAATACTTGGCTTTCTTGCCTTGATCTAATATAGTTTCCCTCACGTGCATTGCACAAATTTCTATAAACTCGTTCTGAATGTATGGGGAAAGATAGTGAACTTGTAAACGTTTGTGCTGCTGTTGTGAAATCCAAAGCTTCTCCAAATGATCTCTAAGTATCGGATCATAATGGCTTATGAGATCTTAGATGCCCAAAAAATTTCCATTGTTTCGTTCATCAAAAAATATATACTTTCCCTTTGAAGGGTAGGCCTCTTTCACCCAAAAATAAAATATTGTGCAAAATTTTATATAAAATTTCTTTCCACTTTTGAGTTTCAGTTATTAGCTGTTCATTGATAAGTGTATCAATTGTAGCCTCCTTTTGAATTAGATTTTGTAAAGATGGAAAGATCGAAGTCGTTTAAATAATCTAGACTTTGATACAGAGTTGGTGTTATTGTTGGAAGACTTTTTGAAGATGAACCTTCACCAGTGTCGCCACGAAAACTTTACGATTTCGGATTCATATAAACATACATTTTTGTTTGAAGTTTTTATTGTCTCCTCTGGCCCAGGCAAAAAAATCATTATCAATATTCGTTGCTTTTAAAATTCGGTTTAAAATTTGCACATGGAAAAACTAAAGACTCTCTTGAATTAAAAAAAAAATGTCTTAGTACCTCTAAATCGCGGACCCCCTGAGAAAACCCGGGCCCGGGAAGAGTCCTCCCCCCCCCCCCCCCCCCCCCCCCCCTCTCGCCGACCAGGCTAGAATATCAGGAGATATGTACGTTTAATTTGTTATTTTCATAGAACAAAATACGTTTGTTCAGCTAATTAAAAAAAAAAGCGTGAGTTTGAATTGTACAGTTCATTTCATATAAATTAACTTTTTAGAATTTTGTTACGAGGGATACATTTTTTTTTTTGGCTTAAGATATGTTTGAAGGAATAGGGGCGTGGCACCGCTCATTAAAAATGTCTCCTAATTTCTTCTTCTAATAAAACTTGGCAAGTGAAATATCATTGATACACAAATATTTTTCGCTAAGATATATCATAGTATTCTATTCTGCGATCCTTTTAAACATCTTTTATATAAAAGGGGGCGATGTCTTTAACCGATCCCGAAAACTTCTTAGAAATATTACCTGCCATAAGGAAAATATGAGTACCAAATTTTATTACGATCCTTTAATTTTTCTTCGAGTTATGACTCCCGAAACATAAAAAATTGTTTAGTCATAAAGGCAATGCCACGACTATTTCCAAAAACTAAATTTTATCCCTTTTCCTGTTATAATTTCGCATGGAAAATTAAACACCACTGACATAAACCTCGTTTTTTTAAGATATAGCTTATTTTATTCGTCCACGACCCTTCAAAAAATCTTTTATATAAAACTGGGCGTCGTCCTTCACCGATTTCGTTAATTTTTCTTTGAAACATTCTTTTTAGTAGATGAAACCTCTCCGTCGAATTTTGTTATTATAAGTTTAACGGTTTTTGATTTATGATTAATGATATTTGTAAAATTGATTTTATTACAAATGGGCGGTGGCATGCCCAATTACAAAAAAAATCAAGAGTCTTAATATCAGTTCACACATCAAATTTTAACATTCAACATAATCAGGTTCTATGTTTTTTCCAGAATGTTAAAAATGTAAGAAGTGGGCGGGGTTACCATCCGATTTCCCTCATTTTTAATAGCGCTGGAAGATAAGAGCCAAGGAGCCCATATAATAAATTTCACTATTTTATTCTCAATAGTTACTCAAGTTATCGTATGCACCGACAAATGGACGGACGGTTGGATGGACATGGCTAAATCTATTCCTGTTTTCATCCTCAGCATGTTTATATATGGAGTTCTCGATTCGTTTATGCCCCTTACGTTACCAAAGTTCATACATTCTGTGTGCAAAGTAAATGGATCTATTTCAAAATCATTTAAAAAAAGGGATTTCTGGGGAGCATTGGAGCCTAACTTTTTAGAATATCCAGCATGTCATTCCTTCTAATTATCACCGTGTGGTTATTTCCGCGACTGCGAAAATTTCGCGAATTGCTGGGACTATTCAAAGATTATTTTCTGGACGATCTCGGTACTGTTTTCAAGATCAATTGGTATATGGCTATAGTTTCATGCTGTATTTTCTTCGTGCGGACTGACCCGCGGGTATTGGGTAGTTTTACGAATATGTGAAAGATGAACAGACGTTTAAATCCATAACAAATTAACGTCTCATCAATACTGTTACGAATATTAGCAACACTAAGGGGTACTGCCATCTCTAAGCCGATGCTAAGCAGTAACGTGAATGCACATCAATAATTCAATCATTAAGCCTACACATATGTACGTATACGAAGCGAAGAAGCAACAAACACATACAGATATCTTATCAGAGATATGCAATTATAATTGTGAAAGTGTCGCTCACAAACACATATGAGAGCTATAGACGTACATCTGTAGTTATAATTATAACAGATAACCAACTAGTAGATTCGAGACATAAGCGCCTAGAAGATGCAACGAAGAAATCAAAGAGTATAAAAGGCCTAAACAATAGAGGCGCTACAATCAGTTTTGATGAAGCACGCAATCTGTCGGGCAATAGTAGAGTTATTTATTGTGAAGTACTTTAAAAAAGGCCATTTTGCATTACTGAAAAGTGGAGTTATTTATTCAACAGTTAGTGATTCGAACTTAGTAGAAGGTTGCAAATAAGAGGATTTGCATTAAATTCGTTACAATTGGTGTCAGAAGAGGAATTGTTGAATAAATTCCAGAGGACAAGGAGGCCATGGCAAAATTCAGTGAATTGAAGAACCAGCACCTGAAGAAGGAGTTGGAGAGCCGTGGGTTGAATACAACCGGCATTAAACTCGAACTTCAGGCATGACTACGAGAGGCAATGGAAGCAGAAGGAATTGACGCGGAAGAGTATGTCTTTCATCTTGATGTCGACGAGACAACAAAAATTGAAGAGAAAAACGAAACATCGCAGGCAGCTACGAGCACAGACTTGAACATGATATTGGCTGCAATATCTGCACAACAACGACAGTAGCATCAATGACATCCCAACTGGAAGCGCAAGAGGCACGTATAACAGAAATGTCGACACAGATAACATCGAAGATGGAAACTCAACTGGAAGAACAGAAAACGTATATGTCATCACAGATGAAATTCCAAGAGACGCGAATAACACCACAGATGGAAACACAACTGAAAGGACAAGAGGCACGCATAACAGTACAACTCGATGCGCAAGAGGCGCGTATATCATCAAAATTCGAAGCGCGTATGGACGAGAAAATCGAAGCTGAGGTGGATGCTTTGAGACGTCGTATACAAGAGTTGCAATTAAATCGCCCAGCTGTTTCAGCAAGCAATCCAAAGGCAAAAACACCATCCTTTAATGGTTCTGTTCCTTTCCAGGTCTTTAAGCTACAGTTTGAGAAGACCGCAGCAGTGAACAGCTGGAAAACTTACTTACTTAATTGTATCGACGAGGACGTGGTTACGAAGGCAGATGGGGGAGAGCCGGATACGCGGGACGGCTACACCTCGTCTACCTCATCCATGGAGATAGGCGGGTTACACCTGCATTATACGGAGGAGGAGCTGATGATGGAGGATGCGGCTAACTCTACGCTCAAGGAGGGGGAGAAAGTGTGCGATGTTGGTGCGGGTCCTCCAGATAAACCTGCACCATAGTAAAGCAGCTTCCGCTGCACTGCTGCTCCGACTGACATCTAAAGGAGCAGCTGATATTGTCCTCATCCAGGAGCCATGCGTGGTAGGACAAAACATATGCGGACTCATGTCCACCGGCTACACACTGGTAAGTTGTGGCACCTCGGGAAAGCCAAGATCGTGTATACTTGTTAGTACCAAGCTTAATGTTTTGTTTCTTCTTCAATTTAGTGATGAAGACACAACAACTATCAGCCTGAGTATGGGTCAAATGAGGCTATCATCAATTTATCTAGCCCATGAGAAGACGGTGCCGACATCGACCGTCAGGAAGCTGGTGGAAGCTACATCAGGTGCTCTAATACTTGGAGGAGATGTAAACGCGCACCACTCCACCTGGGGAAGTAATGACGAAAACGAAAGGGGTGAGTTACTTCTTGATTTCATCCTAAACTCTAGACTAACCATAAGTAATAGGGCAACTGAACCAACATTTAATACAAAAACAAGAAGGGAAGTTCTCGATGTCACCTTAATCTCAGAAGATGCGGAAGAGTTGGTCAGAGACTGGAGGGTCCTTAAGGACCACTCATTCTCTGACCATCGTTACATCCAATTCGACTTAGGCTTAACGCTGCCATCAGAAATATTAAAAATACAAATTGGCAAGAATACAATAGGGAACTAGTTAAGATATTGCCACTTTAGAGCGTACCCGAAACACCAGGTAGCATACCAGAACTGGAAAGACTGGTAAATAACTTCACGGGGGCATGCCGCAAGGCACTAGATAAAGTCTGTCCCAAGAGAATTCAAAGGGGTAAAAAGAAGCCACCATGGTGGAATTCACAAATAGAAAACCTTCGCAGGTTAAGTAGGACCTCTTTCAATGCAGCTAAAGCCTCCGGCGATAAGCAGCATTGGGAAGTAAGGACAGCCAAAATATCCTCCTGGCGGGATTTCTGTAGCAACATGGAAACAGTGTCTGAAGGGAGTAGACTCAGGAAAGTACTTTCCAGATCGGCTAATACGGCCCCATGATGCTTGCAAAGGCCTGATGGTTCGTGGACCAAAACTGGGGAGGAAACGCTGGATCTACTACTGGATACACACTTTCCAGGTGCAGGTAGGAACGAACCAGGGGATACACAAAGCTTGACAAAAGCAACAGTGCAACCTATACTGCACAACCTAATTACAAGAGAGAAGATATCTTGTGCCATCCAATCTTTTGAACCACTCAGAACTCCAGGGCCGGACGGAGTTACACCTATACAACTTCAACAGTCACTGGAATGCAGACCTAGTTGGCTATATGCTATAATAGGAGGTGTCGTGGCACTAAACCATATCCCAGGTATATGGAAAATATCTAAAGTAGTATTTATTCCCAAGGCAGGCAAGGCATGCCACGCGAAGCCTAATGACTTCAGACCCATCAGTCTATCTTCGCTTCAACTAAAGGTGATGGATAGGCTGATGGAAACACATATCAGGGAGGCAGTGAATGACCAACTCTCTGAAGCACAACACGCCTATATGAGGGGTAAATCAACCGAAATGGCATTGCACGAAATTACATCGTGCATAGAGAGATCGTTCTCCTTCAAGGAATACTGCATGGCAGCCATCCTAAACATAGAAGGAGCGTGTTCAATAACATTAAACCTGACTCAATCATTAAGGTACTGACTGATCTGGACATCGATTCTCTGCTGGTGGGTCTTGTGCACCAATTGCTGCTATGCAGGGTAGTACAGGCAGAACTTGCAGGGGTATCGGTGAGCAGATATGTCAGTAGGGGAACTCCCCAAGGTGGAGTCCTATCCCCTCTGCTGTGGGTCTTGGCGGTGAATCAGATGCTAAGTGATATGGAGGAGGGGAGGGGCTGTAAAGCTATAGCATATGCTGACGACCTTGCTTTGGTGATAAGTGGGAAGTTTTCACAAACGCTCTGCGATATGATGCAGGTGGAATTAAGAAGGGTCAAAGCATGGGCCGTTGATAATGGTCTGGGTGTGAACCCAAATAAAACGGAGCTGGTGCTCTTAAGGAGGAGGTATAAGATACCACGTCCTTCAACTCCAGTGCTGGCAAACACAGTGCTTAAGTTAAGTGAGTCCGCCAACTATCTAGGGCTCACACTTGATAAGAAATTAACTGGACACAAAACACCACGGAACGTGTCCGCAAGGCTACGATTGCCCTCTACACATGTAAAGGGGCAATTGGAAGGAAATGGGGTATGTCCCCCATGATAGTACATTGGATATACACGGCCATAATTAGGCCAATATTGCTATACGGGGTGGCGGTATGATGGCCCGCCCTGAATAAATCCTCGACGGTTCTTGCTCTTCAAAAGGTGCAAAGATCTGCACTACTATGCATAAGCGGAGCCATCCGCACAGCGCCAACGGAGGCTATGAATTTAATACTGAACCTACTACCCATAGATATAGTAGACATAAAATAATCAACATGTGCAGCTATTAGGCTGAGGAAACTGACCACATGGTCTCACTGCAACCATACTAAAATTCTCGACAGATTCTGCAAACCAGAATGGACACCACATACCAACTTTAACAAGGGATACGAGGTATTAATCCCTGAGAGGGAACAGTAGGTGAATGTCCCTGATTGGCCCACTAACAGCATTCAGATCTATACAGATGGATCTAAACTGGATAACAGGGTCGAAGGGGGTGTCTATTCGAAACGATATGGGTTCCGGGACATAAGAGCATAACAGGTAATGAGATGGCGGATGAGCTTGGAAGAAAGGGTACATCCCTTCCACTTTCGCCATCCTGGAAGAGGTTGGGCATGCCGATATCCACCTGCAAGCTCAAGATAAAGGAGGCTCTACTGATGGAATCGGGAGCCAGGTGGAAGCATCATGATAGATGCCACACGGCAAAACTTACATGGCCGGAATGGAATGAGAAGAGATCGCGAGAGCTTCTCACCCTCCGTAAGAGGGATATTTCCTTGGTTGTAGGTCTTCTTACCGGTCATGTTTGTACTGGACCGCATGCGGAAAGGATTGGCGCTCCATTTAATGATTATTGTAGAAGCTGCGGCAACGAAGAAGAACCTGAAACTGTTAGGCATCTACTCTGTGAATGTCCAGCGCTCGGTAGAAGGCAACGTTTTATGGGCAAGATGTTTCTCGTAGATCTGACTGATATAGCTGAGGTCAATACACGACGCTTAGTTAGCTTCATAAACTCACCGGAGTGGTTTGATTTGGAGAGTAGGAACAAATACGTGTGGTTTCACAATGGGCCTATATAGGCCTAAGTGTGCCGCTCCAATGTGGACGGCAGCCACTTGAACCTAAACTAAACTAACCTAGTTAATTGGCGCTTAACTGTCTAAATGGTTATGGCCGTCCAACAAGGCGCGCCAGTCGCTTCTTCGCTCCACCAACCGGCGCCAATTGGTCACACCAAGGGAGTTTAAATCGTTTTCCACCAGGTCCTTCCAACAGAGAGGGGGCCGCCCTCTACCTCTGCTTCCATAGGCGGGTTCCGATAGAAACTCGTTCTTGGCCGGAGCATCATCATTCATTCGCATAACGTGGCCTAGCCAGCGCAGCCGCTGCGTTTTAATTCGGTGGACTATGTTGATGTCTGCGTATAGCTCGTACAGCTCATCATTAAATCTTCTTCGGTACTCTCCATCGCCAACGCGTAGAGGTCCATAAATCTTTCGAAGAGCTTTTCTCTTCAAAACTCCCATCTTCTGCCCCATATAGCAGGACGGGTACGATAAGTGACTTGTAGAGTATGATTTTCGTTCGCCGAGAGAGGACTTTATTTTTCAATTGCCTACCTAGTCCAAAGTAGCATTTATAGGCAAGATTGATTCTTCGCTGGATTTCAGTGCTAATGTTGTTGCTAGTGTTGATGCTGGTTCCCAAATAAACGAAGTCTTTTACTATTTCGAAATTATGGCTGCCAGCAGTAGCGTGGTTGCCAAGGCGCGTATGAGCTGACTGTTTGCTCGATGACAGCAGGTACTTCGTTTTGTCCTCATTCACCATCAAACCCATATTTGCCACTTCTTTTTCCAGTTTGGAGTAAGCAGAACTAACAGCGCGGTTGTTTAAGCCGATGATATCAATGTCATCAGCGTATGCCAATAATTGCACGCTTTTATAGAATATTGTTCCAGTGCGGTTAAGTTCTGCAGCTAGTATAATTTTCTCCAGCATCAAATTAAAGAAATCGCACGATAGGGGGTCACCCTGTCTGAAACCTCGCTTAGTTTCGAACGGCTCGGAGAGGTCCTTCCCAATTCTGAGTGAGCTGATGGTGTTGCTCAACGTCATTTTGCACAGCCGTATAAGTTTTGCGGGGAAAACAAATTCAGACACAGCGGAATATAGGCAGCTCTTTTCGTGCTGTCGAAGGCGGCTTTGAAGTCGACGAAGAGGTGTGTGTCGATTCTCTTTTCAAAGGTTTTTTCCAAGATTTGACGCATTGTGAAAATCTGGTCGATGGTAGATTTACCAGGTCTGAAGCCGCACTGATAAGGTCCAATCAGCCGGTTCACGGTGGGCTTCAATCTTTCGCACAATACACTTGAAATGACCTTATATGCGATATTAAGAAGGCTGATTCCACGATAATTGGCGCACAAGTATCCCACTTCTTGTGGATTGGGCAAAGAACACTTAGATTCCAACCGTAGTGCATGCAATCGTCCGCCCATATTTTGCGAAGAAGCTGCTGCATGCGCCTTACCAACTCTTCGCCGCCGTACTTGAATAGCTCCGCAGGCAATCCATCAGCGCCCACGGCCTTGTTGTTCTTCAATATGGTTATTGCTTTCTAACTTCGTCATAATCGGGCGGGTGGACATATATTCCATCATCATCGATTGCGGGATCGGGTTCTTCATCTCTGCGCGGTGAATTGCTGCCTCCATTTAGGAGAGCAGAGAAGTGTTCCCTCCATAATCTAAGCACTCTGTGGACATCAGTTACAAGTTGCCATTTTCGTTCCTACAGGAGTTTGCCCCGGTCTTAAAACCTTCCGTCTTTCACCGTATTTTTTGGACAAATTTTCGGGCGTTATTCCTGGTGGCTAGCAGCTCAAGCTCCTCGCACCCACGACTTTCTGCTTCTGCTTTTTTCTTCCTAAAAAGGCGTCTCGCTTCCCTTTTCAACTCACGATAGAGTTCACACACTCCCCTTGTCGCGCTCGCTTTTAACGTAGCCCTGTAGGCAGCGTCTTTTCTTTCGGTTGCAACGCGGCATTCTTCATCATACCAGTTGTTTTTTCGTGGCTTCCGGTAACCAATTTTTTCCTCGGCAGCAGTGCGAAGTGCTTTGGAGATATGCTCCCACTGGTCCTGTATTCCTTCAGGATGAGTTGTGCTCTCAGAGAGCAGGTGTGAGAGTCGAGTTGCGAAATCATTGGCAGTCTGTTGCGATTTAAGCTTTTCCACGTCTAGCTTTCCTTGTGTTTTTTGTTCCTTGGTTTTAGCCGCGCTGAGGCGGGTGCGTATTTTGGCTGCAACGAGATAATGGTCCGAGTCGATGTTAGGTCCTCGGATCGTGCGCACATCTAAAACACTGGAGGCATGCCGTCCGTCTATCACAACGTGATCGATCTGATTGCGAGTATTTCGATCAGGAGACAGCCATGTAACTTGATGTATCTTTTTATGCATGAACCTCGTGCTGGATATGACCATGTTTCGAGCACCGGCAAAGTCAATCAGCCTCAGTCCGTTAGAACACCGAGGGGACTGCTTCAGGCTCAGAGCCTTAGTGGATCAAGGGTCAGAACGTAGCTTCATCTCGTCGAAAGCTCAAATGAAGCTAGGCCTCCCATATACCCACGCCCTATTTGAAATATCGGGAATGGGAGGCGGAGTAGTACAAACCTCCAACAAGCTATGCTCACTGACCCTAGTCTCAAATGATCACAAGGTGAAAATAAAGGCCCAGGCAATAGTGCTACCTCGGCTCACTAGGCAACTCCCAACACTCACGCTAAATAACGACCAAATGCGTAAATGGTCCCATCTCAAGCTAGCAGACCAGAACACTCAGAACCCCTCCCAAATTGATCTGGTATTAGGCAGTGATCTTATCCCACAAATAATGCTAAATGGCATAGAAAAGATCTCGCCCACACTGCTAGCACAAAACACGATATTTGGCTGGATAATAAGTGGCCAAACCCCCGAAAAGGTCGGATCACACTCCTCTCAAGCGTGGGAAGTGACGAATGTCCAGCTGAATGAACAGCTAAGGCACTTCTGGGAAATCGAACAAATACCCAGAACGCGAGTGGAAACCCCAGAAGATAAAATGTGCGAAGACTTTTATCAAAGCACAACCACTCGCATGGATAACGGTCGATATATGGTTCGGCTCCCATTTAAATCAACATTCCCGAACGATATCGACCTAGGTCAATCCCGTACTGCAGCCCTGCGACAGTTCCATGGCATGGACCGTACTCTCTCAAGAAAGGGCGATCTCGAGCAGCAATACGACCAGGTACTCGAAGAATATCTGTCCCAAGGCCACATGGAAGAATGCAGTCCCAATGAAATAGAATCCCTGGGTAAATACTGCTCATTCTATCTCCCTCACCATGCAGTCGTAAGGCCAAACAAAAAGACAACAAAAGTCAGAGTTGTGTTCAACGCCTCCAAAAAGTCGGATTCCGGTCACTCCCTCAACGATGTTTTATGTACCGGACCAACCCTCCAACCCGATCTCCGACTGATGTTGCTGAAATGGCGAACATATAAATATGTGTTTAATGGCGACGTCGAGAAAATGTACCGCCAAATTCTCTTGCACCCCGATGGCCGAGACTACCAACGGATAATATTCCGAACCCCCGAACACAGTCCAATAAAGGACTACAAGTTAAAAACGGTCACCTTCGGGGTTAACTGCGCACCTTTCCTGGCTATTCGCACTCTACACGAGCTGGCGAAAGACATAGCCGAATCCCATCAACGCGCAGCCCCAATACTAAAATCCGAGACGTATGTTGACGATATTTTATCTGGCAGTCATGATCTTCAATCAGCCGAGCAATCCCTAACAGAGACTATAGACGCTCTCATTTCAGCCGGCTTTTCCCTAAAAAAGATCACGGCAAACCATCCCAACATCCTCCAAAAAATATCGAAAACTGATCTGCTGGAAACAAACTTTCTCGAGTTCGAAAAGACTAGCACAGCCAAGACCCTGGGCATCCAGTGGAATGCCCTAACGGATACATTCTCGTATACCGTCGACTCAAATCCGGCATCCACTGCAGCCACGAAGCGGCAAATCCTCTCCTCCATTGGGAAACTTTTCGATCCCGCAGGGTGGCTGACGCCCATAATGATCCAAGCAAAAATCTTGATGCAAGAGCTATGGCTACATGGGACTGACTGGGATGAGCCAGTGAAGCCCCTCCGTCTCATCAAGTGAGCGCAGTTCGCCGAAAATCTCCCAACGATCTCGGAGATTCAAATACCACGCTGGATAAACTACAACCCTGATAAACCAGTTGAGCTCCATGGCTTCTGCGACGCCTCGGAAAAGGCTTATTGCGCGACACTTTACGTAAGAACCACCGTAGGAACTCAAGTCTTCTCTCACCTTTTAGTCTCTAAAGGGAAAGTGGCCCCCCTAAAAACCATAAGTTTGCCACGACTAGAGTTATGCGGAGCGGTCTTGTTAGCCAAGTTAGTCGCAGTTGTCCAATCCCATCTCGGCCTCAATCAGCGAAAATTAACCATGTGGTCTGACTCCGAAATCGTTCTAGTCTGGCTTGAGAAACCACCTCATTCCTGGAAAACCTATGTCTCCAATCGAACTGCGCAGATCATCGACCTCATCGGCAATGCCACTTGGTGTCATGTACGCAGCAAGGATAATCCCGCAGATATGGGCACCAGAGGATGCACCCCACTCGAGCTAGCTAACTCATCGCTATGGTGGAATGGCCCAGAGTGGCTTTCCCGACCCCCCGAGGACTGACCAACACCAACGGCCAGAAATATTGTACCCCCCGAACTTCGCCGAGTCGAATCACTGCATGCAGCGGAAGAGTCAGAAGACTTCTTGGAACGGTTCTCCTCCTATCCCCGCGCCCTACGCGTAACAGCGTACATGTTGAAGTTTGTAACTCGGCTGAGAAATGCTGTAGGAGGCAATCGTACCCCTAACGATCCCGCCCTCTCTTGCGCCGACGTCATGCGCGCGAAAAACCGTCTGCTAAGCTTGACTCAGTCGAGATTCTTCGCTTCCGAAAGAGCCTCCCTCGAAAATTCAAAACCAATCGGAAAGCGAAGTCCCCTACTGGCACTTGACCCCTTCCTGGATACAAACGGGATTCTCCGTGCCAACGGAAGATTAGTAAACGCCGACATGACCTACAATGAGTGTCATCCCATCATTCTCCCCGAAAAGGCTAGATTTACTACCCTTTATATAAGGTTTCTGCATGAGAGCTTCCTCCATGCGGAAGTCCGCCTCCTGCAACAAGCTATGAGGCAGGAATTCTATACCCCACGACTCAAACCTCAGCTGAAAAAATGTATTTTCCAATGTAAGGTCTGCACCATTCATAAGCGACAAACGCAATCCCAAATAATGGCAGCTTTACCCCCCCCCCCCCCCCCCCAATGATGCACTTTCGCGCCCCCCTTCACCACTACTGGCGTAGACTTCGCCGGCCCGTTTCAAATCAAAGCTTCGATGCTCCGATCTCCAACGCTCGTAAAAGGTTATGTGGCCGTTTTCGTTTGCTTCACTACCAAGGCGATCCACCTGGAACCGTGTTCGGATCTCACTAGTAAGACTTTTCTCGCTGCCTTCGCCCGGTTTGTAGGGCGTCGAGGGTACCCGAAGCAAATGATGAGCGACAACGGCACAACATTCATTGGTGCTAAGCGAGCTACCGAAGTAGAGTTCGTCACCTTCCTCAACGAAGTCTCGACCGATATTGTCCAAAAGTATGCGCCACAAGGCATCGATTGGAAATTTATACCCCCCGGCGCACCCCGCATGGGCGGATTATGGGAATCTGCCGTCAAAAGCTTTAAAACCCATTTTAGAAAGGTTGCCGGAACACACAGCTTCACCTTTGAAGAATTCTCAACTCTATTAATTCGTATCGAGGCCGTTCTCAATTCTCGCTTTATCTCCCCGCTTTCCCAGGACCCAGCGGATCTCACCGCCCTCACACCTGGCCACTTTCTCCGAGGCGCACCCCTCCTCGCCATCCCCGAGCCGAACTATGAACACCTCTCTATGATCAACCGTTGGGACCGGTTGAAAGTTTTACATCACCAATTCAGCAAACGCTGGAAGAATGACTATCTCATGGAGTTACATAAGCGTTATCGATGGCAAACCGCTCAACCTTCCCCTAAACTTGGCGATCTAGTCGTCATTAAAGAAGACAACCTACCCCCTACCGAATGGCGCCTAGGACGCGTGGAAGACACCCATATAGGAAGAGACGGCCATATCCGAGTAGTCGACGTACGCACGCAAAACGGTGTGCTCACCAGGCCTATCACAAAATTGTGTTTCCTGCCACCAGCGGAACTTGATTCAGCCCCGCATGGTTCCCTATCATCTCCCGAACCAACTACAGTCCACTAAGCTTACCCATCGACACTAGTTCAGAACCCAACTGAGTCATCCCGTGTCTCTCACAGGCAGTCCTTAACTCGACGCGTCTTCTCAGGCGTAAAACTAACATACATCTATATGCTTTCTTTCAACAGATGAATCGTCAACGTGCCCCGACATCGACGGTCAGGAAGCTGGTGGAAGCTACATCAGGTGCTCTAATACTTGGAGGAGATGTAAACGCGCACCACTCCACCTGGGAGAGTAATGACGAAAACGAAAGGGGTGAGATACTTCTTGATTTCATCCTAAACTCTAGACTAACCATAAGTAATAGGGGAACTGAACCAACCTTTATTACAAAAACAAGAAGGGAAGTTCTCGATGTCACCTTAGTCTCAGAAGATGCGGAAGAGTTGGTCAGAGAATGGAGGGTCCTTAAGGACCACTCATTCTCTGACCATCGTTACATCCAATTCCACTTAGGCTTAACGAAAAAGCGGAGCGCTGCCATCAGAAATATTAAAAATACAAATTGGCAAGAATACAATAGGGAACTAGTTAAAATATTGCCACTTGAGAGCGTACCCGAAACACTAGGTAGCATACCAGAACTGGAAAGACTGGTAAATAACTTCACGGGGGCATGCCGCAAGGCACTAGATAAAGTCTGTCCCAAGAGAATTCAAAGGGGTAAAAAGAAGCCACCATGGTGGAATTCACAAATAGAAAACCTTCGCAGGTTAAGTAGGACCTCTTTTAATGCAGCTAAAGCGTCTGGCGATGAGCAGCATTGGGAAGTATATAAAGAACATCTTAGAAATTATAAGTTTGAGCTAAGGAAAGCCAAAATATCCTCCTGGCGGGATTTCTGTAGCAACATGGAAACAGTGTTTGAAGGGAGTAGACTCAGGAAAGTACCTTCCATATCGGCTAATACGGCCCCAGGATGCTTGCAAAGGCCTGATGGTTCGTGGACCGAAACTGGGGAGGAAACGCTGGATCTACTGCTGGATACACACTTTCCAGGTGCAGGTAGGAACGAACCAGGGGATACACAAAGCTTGACACAAGCAACAGTGCAACCTATACTGCACAACCTAATTACAAGAGAGAAGATATCTTGTGCCATCCAATCTTTTGAACCATTCAGAACTCCAGGGCCGGACGGAGTTATACCTGTACAACTGCAACAGTCACTGGAATGCAGCACTAGTTGGCTGTATGCTATAATAGGAGGTGTCGTGGCACTAAACCACATCCCAAGTATATGGAAAATATCTAAAGTGGTATTTATTCCCAAGGCAGGCAAGGCATGCCACCCGAAGCCTAAGGACTTCATACCCATCAGTCTATTTTCGCTAAAGGTGATGGAGAGGCTGATGGAAACACATATCAGGGAGGCAGTGAATGACCAACTCTCTGAAGCACAACACGCCTATATGAAGGGTAAATCAACCGAAACGGCATTGCACGAAATTACATCGTGCATAGAGAGATCGTTCTCCTTCAAGGAATACTGCCTGGCAGCATCCTAGACATAGAAGGAGCGTTCAGTAATATTAAACCTAACTCAATCATTAAGGTACTGACTGATCTGGACATCGATTCTCAGCTGGTGGGTCTTGTGCACCAATAGCTGCTATGCAGGGTAGTACAGGCAGAACTTGCAGGGGTATCGGTGAGCAGATTCGTCAGTAGGGGAACTCCCCAAGGTGGAGTCCTATCCCCCTGCTGTGGGTCTTGGCGGTGAATCAGCTGCTAAGTGACATAGAGGAGGGGAGGGGCTGTAAAGCTATAGCATATGCTGACGAACTTGTTTTGGTGATAAGTGGGAAGTTTTCACAAACACTCTGCGATATGATGCAGGTGGAATTAAGAAGGGTCGAAGCATGGGCCGTTGATAATGGTCTGGGTGTGAACCCAAATAAAACAGAGCTGGTGCTCTTTGCGAGGAGTCCGCCAACTATCTAGGGCTCACACTTGATAAGAAATTGAACTGGACACAAAACACCACGGAACGTGTCCGCAAGGCTACGGTTGACCTCTACACATATAAAGGGGCAATTGGAAGGAAATGGGGTATGTCCCCCATGATAGTACATTGGATATACACGGCCATAGTTAGGCCAATATTGCTATACGGGGTGGCAGTATGGTGGCCCGCCCTGAATAAATCCTCGACGGTTCTTGCTCTTCAAAAGTGCAAAGATCTGCACTACTATGCATAAGCGGAGCCATCCGCAGAACGCCAATGGAGGCTATGAATGTAATACTGAACCTACTACCCATAGATATAGTAGACATAAAATAATCAACATGTGCAGCTATTAGGCCGAGGAAACTGACCACATGGTCTCACTGCAACTATACTGAAATTCTCGACAGATTCTGCAAAACAGAATGGACACCACATACCAACTTTAACAAGGGATACGAGGTATTAATCCCTGAGAGGGAACAGTAGGTGAATGTCCCTGATTGGCCCACTAGCAGCATTCAGATCTATATAGATGGATCTAAACTGTATAACAGGGTCGGAGGGGGTGTCTATTCGGAACGATTGAGGATACAAAGATAGTTTCGCCTTCCGGATCACTGTAGCGTATTTCTAGCCGAGCTTGCTGCCATACAAGACGCTGTGGACTGCCTTAGGGAGAAGGCAGTCTCTCAGAAACACATTTATATTTTCTCAGGCAGTCAGGCAGCACTGAAAGCCCTTGACTCTGTCACAGCTAATTCTGAAACTGTAGTAGGCTGTCGCAGATCACTTAACGTGATGGCTGAACAGTTTACTCTGCAGCTGGTATGGATTCCGGGAGATAAGGGCATACCAGGTAATGAGATGGCGGCTGAGCTTGCAAGAAAGGGTACATCCCTTCCACTTTCGCCATCCTGGAAGAGGTTGGGCATGCCGATCTCCACCTGCAAGCTCAACATAAAGGAGGCTCTACTGATGGAATCGGGAGCCAGGTGGAAGCATCATGATAGATGTCACACGGCAAAACTCACATGGCCGGAATGGAATGAGAAGAGATCGCGAGAGCTTCTCACCCTCCGTAAGAGGGATATTTCCTTGGTTGTAGGTCTTCTTACGGGTCATGTTTGTATTGGACCGCATGCGGAAAGGATTGGCGCTCCATTTAATGATTATTTTAGAAGCTGCGGCAACGAAGAAGAACCTGAAACTGTTAGGCATCTACTCTGTGAATGTCCAACGCTCGGTAGAAGAAGGCAACGTTTTATGGGCAAGATGCTTCTCTTAGATCTGACTGATATAGCTGAGGTCAATACCCGACGCTTAGTTAGCTTCATAAACTCAACGGAGTGGTTTGATTAGGAGAGTAGGAACAAATCCGTGTGGTTTCACAATGGGCCTATAAAGGCCTAAGTGTGCCGCTCCAATGTGGACGGCAGCCACTTGAACCTAACCTAAACTAACCTACTTAATTGGCGCTTAACCGTCTAATTGGTTATGGCCGTCCAACAAGGCGCGCCAGTCGCTTCTTCGCTCCACCAACCGGCGCCAATTGGTCACACGAAGGGAGTTTAAATCGTTTTCCACCAGGTCCTTCCAACGGAGAGGGGGCCGCCCTCTACCTCTGCTTCCATAGGCGGGTTCCGATAGAAACACTTTCTTGGCCGGAGCATCATCATTCATTCGCATAACGTGGTCTAGCCAGCGCAGCCGCTGCATTTTAATTCGCTGGACTATGTTGATGTCTGCGTATAGCTCGTACAGCTCATCATTAAATCTTCTTCGGTACTCGCCATCGCCACCGCGTAGAGGTCCATAAATCTTTCGAAGAGCTTTTCTCTCGAACACTCTCATCTGCTGTTGTCATGGTCCATGCTTTTGCCCCATATAGCAGGGCGGGTACGATAAGTGAGTTGTAGAGTATGATTTTCGTTCGCCAAGAGAGGACTTTATTTTTCAGTTGCCCACCTAGTCCAAAGTAGCATTTATTGGCAAGATTGATTCTTCGCTGGGTTTCAGTGCTGATGTTGTTGCTAGTGTTGATGCTGGTTCCCAAATAAACGAAGTCTTTTACTATTTCGAAATTATGGCTGCCAGCAGTAGCGTGGTTGCCAAGGCGCGTATGCGCTGATTGTTTGCTCGATGACAGCAGGTACTTCGTTTTGTCCTCATTCACCATCAAACCCATCTTTACCACTTCTTTTTCCAGTGATATGACCATGTTTCGAGCACCGGCAAAGTCAATCAGCCTCAGTCCGTTAGGAGCAGTTTCATTGTGTAGGCTGAACTTTCCGATTGTAGGGCCAAACACACCTTCTTTGCCCACCCTGGCGTTAAAGTCACCAAGCACGAATTGTATATCGTGACGGGGGCAGCGCTCGTATGTGCGTTCTAATTGTTCATAAAAAGTGTTTTTCACCTCATCGCCTTTCTCCTCTGTCGGCGCATGGGCGCAGATGAATGATATATTAAAAAGTTTTGCTTTTATTCGGATAGCGGCGAGACGTTCGTCCACAGGTGTGAACGCCAGCACTTGGCGACAAAGTCTCTCTCCCACCATGAATCCGACGCCGAAACTGGGCTTATTCGTATGGCCACTCCAATAGATTTTTTTTTATCTTCTTTCTTCCTTGCTTCGTCCAACGCATGTCTTGGATGGCGCTGATGTCAGATTTTGCTTTGACGAGGACATCAACCAGCCGGGCATCTGCACCAATCCCATTCAGGGAGCGGAAGTTCCAGATGCATACCCTCAATTCATTGTCCTTCAAAGGTTTGCCATGGTCGTCATCAATAGAGGGTGTATTTATCCAAGGCTTGTTGTTATATTTCATTGGAGTATGGGTTTACGTGGCGGATCCCAAGCCCAGCGCACAACCCGCTCAGCGGGAGTGAAAATAATACTTGCACGTTTATATAGCGAGCCGCTTGCTCCAAGACAGACACCCACTTGCAGCCGCACCTAGAGGTGTACATACGCTGCCGATGAGATCTCGCCCCGGCTAGCCCTTAAACCGATTATGTCAGAGTGGCATAGCCAGGTTGTCGCCTTCTCACACACATTAAACATCCGTTTAGCGGCTACCCAGAGGATACTTGGCCGCAAGCGACCGGCAGTAGTGAGCTGCAAAAGAATCACTCTGGCCATTCAAAGGTGAATGCCGGTCAGAAGCTTTCCCCACTTTCGTGGACTTCTGCACACGGCTTCACAGTCCAAACAACTGGAATGCTGAAGATAAAGTTGCCGCACTGTTCATGGCATTGAAAGGGTCTGCAGCTGAGATTTTACAAACCATTGCTCTAGAGAGACGATACGGAACTGAGCATAGGAGACAGATATACCAAATGGAGTTACTGAACCGCTTCCAGAGGCTTGGTGAAACATTGCAAGTGTTTGCGTCGGATGTTGAAAGGCTGGCACATTTAGCGAATGCGGACGCACCCGTGGAATACACTGAAAGGGTAAAGATTCAGAGCTTTATAAATGGCATACGGGACGTCAAAACAAAGCGAGCTATATACGCAAACCCAAAGCCAACATTCGCAGAAACGCTGTCACAATCTCTGGTTCAGGAAACAGCGTCGCTTCTGTGAAAGCCAGTTTTCAAAGCACGCCGTGTGGAAGTAGAAAGGCCAGAGTGGGTAGACCCAATATTGGAGGCGCTGAACGGATCGCAAAAGCGGAGTGAAAAAGTTATCAAATGCTTCAAATGCAGGAAGCCCGATCATATTGCACGCGATTGCGATCTTGATCCTAGTAGTTCCAACAATGTGGGTGGCCGTAAACGCAAAGCCGGAGGAGATAAGCAAGAGCGTGTCAGACGTAAAGAACGAAAACTTGCCCCAGCTATTGAATATCCTGTTATATCTGTGTCGCAAATTGGTAGAAAATCGAGCAGTCTTACCGTCAGGGGGAAAGAATTTTCCAGAAAGAATGCAAGGGTGGTTTCAAGCCAGCGCGCACTTCTGTTGGGAAACGTCGGAACGATACTGAGTATGTGCCAAACAACAGAGAGCGAAGGAACGATCAAGGATAATGAGTAGTAAGATGAAACGCAGGTACGATGAGAATAATAATTCGGAAGGTTTCTTGGAGGGATATTTGGTACTGTTATACAACCCTCATCGGCGGAAATGTGTTCCATCCAAATTTCGGTGCAGTTGGGAAGGCCCGTACAAAGTTGTGAAGAAGATCAGTGACACCATCTACCGCATACAAACCATTGGGAAACCACGAAGTAGAAGAGTGGTACATTTGGAGGTGGTAGCATCGTTTAGATCCGGAAATTTGTCTGATCGGGACGATCAGTCTTAGGTGGAGGGCAGTGTTACGAATATTAGCAACACGAAGGGGTACTGCCATCTCTAAGCCGATGCTAAGCAGTGACGTGAATGCACATCAATAATTCAATCATTATGCCTACACATATGTACGTATACGCAGCGGAGAAGCAACAAACACATGTAGATATCTTATCTGAGATATGCAATTATAATTGTGGAAGTGTCGCTCACAAACACACGCGTGTATGAGAGCTATACACGTACATATGTAGTTATAATTATAACAGATAACAAACTAGTAGATTCGAGAACAGAAACACCTGGAAGATGCAATGAGGAAATCAAAGAATATAAAAGGCCTCAACAATAGAGGCGCTACAATCATTTTTGATGAAGCACGCAATCTGTCGAGCAATAGTAGAGTTATTTATTGTGAAGTACTTTAATAAAGGCCATTTTGCATTATTGAAAGTGGAGTTATTTATTAAACAGTTTAGTGATTCGTACTTAGTAGAAGGTTGAAAATAAGTGGATTTGCAGTAAATTCGTTACAATACTCAAGGCAAGCTCTTGATTATGTCAGCCCACTTAAGTTGTAAGTGTTGTTGCAAAAAATTTAGTACACTGCTCCGAGCTCTAGTTTTGTAGCAGTATACGACGGAATATTATCAGCTTGAAAACGGATAAGGCTAATTAAATGTTCCCTTTGTTTATTCACATGTGAACTTAATAACGCTATTCAACTTTGCAAATACATATGCATGGGCAAATCCTTGGTAACGGACCCGAATTCGCCACGAATTTCAACCTGCATAAAAGGGAACATGAGTAGCGGACTGAATGGATATTACAATATGTGAAGCAACAATTGTGGGTACCTCAAAAATGTAAGTACGTATATAATATGACCATATATGATAAGTTTCGGACGCGACTTGGATTAGAAGTAATTTTTTAATGCTTGTGAAAGTATGCAACACTTAAAGAAGCTAAGGGGAGATCTTACATTCCTTAAACGAGAGACAGAAGTGGAAATAAAGGCTCAAAGCTCGTATATTTTCGAAATCTGAAATATCTTTTTAAAACCCGTAAGGCTGCGGAAGCGAAGACGTGCAGCTTTCCCTTTATTTATTCTTCGATAAATTTTTAGGTCATTAAATGATAATTTTATAGAAGAAATAGAACAAAACTACAAAATAGATCAAAACTTTGAAGAGGCCATATATAATTTTGCGTTTAAAAACTCACTAATATAATAAATCCATTGAAATTTGGATAAGATATTCCCATTTAACCATTTCTAGTCCACTAGTATATATATATATATATATGTATATATATAAGACAACAGATAAGATTCACAAGAAAAATGCAAGGTAATTTGTGGTGCTTCCTTTTGCGTCTTCAATACACCAATAAAACAATAATTATTCTTAAAAATTCATATCTTGTTAAAATAAAAACAGATTTTAGATTTTCCTAAGACAATCCTTTGTATAAATAAATTAAAAAAGAGATACAATAATTCTAATTTTCGTCATATTTTGTAAAATTTCTCTAACATCTCCAAGAATCAATTAGCAGTTCATACACTGCTGAAAGCGAAAAATATTCTGTTTCTGACACATGACGTTTTGTTCATTGGCTTAACAGAAAAAAAGTTATAGGATCAACTAATGGAGGAGAGGTAATTGACTTGACAAATTTTAGTTAATCGAACTTTCCGGAAAAATTTTAGTAAACAGAACTATTAAGCTTTTTTAATTTCAAGTCGGCGTTTGCTTACTAGCAAAACAATAAGGATAAAGGCAGTATCAATTTATAAAACCTCCATTTTCCAAAGTTTTTTGAATGCTAAATAAAAGTCTAGACAAAATTTTATTAAAAGCAAAAATAAAGATCTGGGTTCAACAGTGCAACAATATATAGAAAGGATGTTATATTTTGTTAGTAAAACAACCAAATTTGCAAAACCAATTAAGCCTTTCTTTGAAATCATGTTTCTCGGCCCATGATGAGGGGAGAGAATAAACTATTTGATTTCCACATCATACACATATTTGACCTTTAATCCCAAGTGACAGAAATAAAGTCTGACCATTTTTGTTTTTCGGTTCGTGATGGACCTTTTTTGGGAATCGCCCATATATACATAAACAAACAAATTTAGAAAAGTATAGCAAAATGCGTCATTTCATTTCGCTAGAATATCAGTAGATATGTATGTTTAATTTGTTATTTTGATAGAACAAAATATGTTTTTTCAGGTAACTAAAAAAAAAATCAACAAGAAAAATAAGTGTGTCTAAGTTTGGGTGTAACCGAATATTAATACTCAGCGTGAGTTTGAATTGCATTACAGCTCATTTCGGTTAAATTAACTTCTCAGAATTTTGTTACGATAGATTACTTTTTTTTGTTTTTTGGGATATAGAAACGTTTGATTGGAATAAGGGCGTGGCACCGCTCATTAAAAAAATGTCTCATAATTTCTTCTTACAATAAAACTTGGTAAGTGAAATATCATTGATATAAAACTAGTTTTCGCTAAGATATAATCATATTATTCTAGTCTACGATCCTTTTAAACATCTTTTATATAAAAAGGGCCTGGTCTTTAATCAATCCCGTCCAGTTTTCTTAGAAATATTTCCTGCTATAAAGAAAATATATGTACCAAGCGTTTAATTTCTCTTCCAGTTATGGCTCCCGAAACATAGAAAATTATTTGGTCATAGAAGGGGCGGTAGAACGCACATTTTCAAAAATAAAAATTTTTTCCTTTTCCTTGATAAAATTTCGTAATGAAAAACCATTATAAAAATGAGCGTGGCCCTTCACCGATTTCCTTAATTTTTCTGCGAAGCATTCTTTGTAGTAAAGGAAACATCTCTGTCGAATTTATCACAAGAAGGCGGCGCCACGCCCATTTTCAAAAAATATCAAGAGTCTTAATATCAGTTCACACACCAAATTTTAACATTCTAAATAATCAGGTTTTATGTGTTTTCCAAAATGTTATATATGTAAAAAGTGGGCGTGATTACCATCCGATTTCCCTGATTTTTAATAGCGATGGGAGATAAGAGTCAAGGAACCCATATACCATATAGCAATATTTTATTCTTAATATTTACTCAAGTTATCGTGTGCACCGACAGATGGACGGACGGTTAGATGGACATGGCTAAATCTATTCCTTTTTTCATCCTCAGCATTTTCATATATGGAAGTCTATATTTATCTCGATTCGTTTATGCCCGTTATGTTATCAAAGTTAGTACACTCTGTGTACAAAGCACGCTGAGTATAACAAGATTTACCTTGTATAGCTTTAACTTAAAGCTATATGTATTTTTGTTATTTCAAATTCCAGGAATCTTATTTTTTATTTACACGACTGAATTAGGTATAAATAGCGCCCACAAAATTAATCTCGCTTTACTTTATACTATAACAGTGGTAGAAAAACTTATAAATTGAAATGGATTTACGAATTCAGTTCGCGCTGCCGTTGGTCCTACTTATCTGCATTTTAACCAATACGAATGCATTTGGTAGAAATCACCGTTATACAAGGATAGAACCAGAGGAAATACAGCAAGATACACAGGAAATACAGCAAGATCCAAATGCGGGTATAATAGAAATACTTCATGTTAACCAGTATCGTGGCATTGGTTACTTAGTCACACTTAAAGTGGTGGTTACAAGCGGGTCTATCGTAAGGGACATACCCAATGAGCATCTCACATTTGTAGCTGCTGGGCAAACCCGCTGTGTGGAGGATATTTATCATCATAGTGATTATGAGATAGCTGCTGTTAAGTTGAATATGCAATTTGTTCTGAGTAATGGACTACAAACAATATCAGTTGCCAACGTTCCAATAGAAAATATGGAAAACCCAGGAGTTCAACGCTTTATAAGAAATGTGGCTGTTAGTAGAAATTGACTGTTGATTGGAACATCACCCTAACTCGACTGAGCGCGGAATTTGGAAATATTTTTAGATAGGGCGCTTTCGAACCAGCAGTTTAGATATCGTGATATACCGCTCAGCAGTAAAATTGATTATATTCATTTCTCGTATCATACAAAAATAAATTGTTATAATTGTGAGTTAATAAATATTTTTTATTGTATGCAGTGAAAGTGTGACGCATTTCAATGAATTAAATTGTGAGACCAAACTTTGATTTTTAAAGTTCCCTCGTGTATGAATAGATCATGAGATGAAAACAAAATTGCGGAATGACTACTTTAAGGCCCTGACAAACTCCGTGTAAAACAGCTGATCCAACGAATTCTACCGAAGTCAATTTAATCCGTTATTGAATCCATAGAATATTTTTTTATTTATTCGCATTTTGGGGATTGTATTTTTTGTTTGTAATTTTTCGTATTTTCTATTATATGAAGTTATGAAATTTTTTAGGTTAAGGCACCAATAAGTGATGCCAATGTATATTTATCTATGAAAATGTGAAATTATGATTACGAATTGGGCGTTATGAATATGGCAAATTTTTCAGAGCCTTCAAAGAGGCAATATTTTGCCAAATAGGATTTTACTTTTGCAATAGGTGTCGCTGGATGTCGCACTGATCGAGCTTTTTAAAAAAAAACCCTCGGAAACCGGTGCCACTATTAAAAAAAAAAATACTTGGCACGTTTTATCTCCAAGGAAATTTAAGCCTAAACTTCGATTCCAATTGCCGTTGTGCTTGTTCTTAGTTTCTCCTACAAATTGGAGGGACGGAACCTACATGTATAATGCCGACAGAAATACGCTGGGGGTGTTTGCAGAACCATTGCTTAGGGGCAATCTCGCTTAGAAGAACTTGTTTTCCAAATGAAACAACTTTTTTCTAGGTTGTTGATGTTGCTTTGCGAGGGACTGTAACCCAAGACCATCAATGTGTTTGGCGGAGCACGCTACTACCATCCCAGCATACACAGTATCTAACGTAGTTCTCAAATTTAATTCTCTAATCGAGAACTAGATTACAGCACTAGTTTAGAATTCGAGTAGAGAACTATTTGGAAAACATTTGAAATGCGATGCTGTCAGAGTTATCGATTATTTGTAGGACATGATCACTCTTCCTTAGTGTTATACAAAAGTATGAAAAATAGTCAAAAGTTTTGCCAAAATATTGGTAGTTTGTTTCTTTTGTTTGATGATGTGTTCAATTTGTACTTAATATTTAAGAATTTATGAGCTTAACACCCGAAATGAAAAAAGGAAATTCACAAAAACAAATCACCATAACACACAAATTAATAAAGAGACAGAAAGTGTCAATTGTGTTGTTAATAATGAGATAAACTGCAATAAGCAAGAAAGCAAATACAAGAAGGATAGCCTATTGGTTGAGGCTACTGCAGTTTAATTCTCAGTTCGAATCTCTGTGAAACCTTTGATAACATTACGAAATTGCCTGATGACGATTACGTGTCGGTTTTCGGAATGGTACCATCGCAATATGACAGTAAATGTTTCTTTTTCTCAATTTCCCTTAAACAAACATAATAATTGAATATTCAATTGTTATAGCCGGTGTTAATCTCACGAATCCTTAAATATTAAGCATAACATATTGGTAGTTGTAAAACCAGTTTTTCATTTGTTATAATCATTGTTGTTATATTAGCTTCTTTCAACCTAGGTTTAGCTTTTATTTTCTCCGTTTAGCTTGAAAAACTGCGATTTAGCTTTGAGCTTTTTTATACTCAGCGTGCTTTGCACAGAGTATATTAACTTTGATTGGATAACGGTTGGTTGTACAGGTATAAAGAAATCGAGATAGATATCAGTGTCGAAAAAAAATTTGATTGAGCCATGTCCGTCAGTCGGTCTGTCCGTTAACACGATAACTTGAGTAAATATTTAGATATCTTCACCAAATTTGGTACACGAGCTTATACGGATTACAGAATAGATTGGTGTTGAAAATGAGCGAAATCGGATGATAACCACGCCCACTTTTTACATATATAACATTTTGGAAAACATAATTTGAAAATTTTTTTTAAAATGGGCGTGGCAACGCCCACTTGTTATAAAATCAATTGTACTAATGTTATTAATCATAAATAAAAAATCGTTAAACCTATCGTAACAAAATTCGGCAGAGAGGTTGCCTTTACTATAAAAACTGTTTGGAAAAAAATAACGAAATCGGTGAAGGACCACACCCAATTTTATATAAAAGATTTTTAAAAGGGTCGTAGACTAGAATAATAAGCTATAACTTAGCAAAAAATATTTTGAATCAATTATATTTCACTTATCAAGTTTTATTGTAAGAGGAAATGGGGTGACATTTTTTTTAACGCACGGTGCCACGTGTTATGCAGAAAAGACAAAGTCTCTCTCCCACCACGAATCCGACGCCGAAACTGCGCTTATTCGTATGGCCACTCCAATAGATGTCACAATTTTTGATCTTCTTTCTTCCTTGCTTCGTCCAACGCATTTCTTGGATGGCGGTGATGTCAGATTTTGCTTTGACGAGGACATCAACCAGCCGGGCATCTGCACCAATCCCATTCAGGGAGCGGACATTCCAGGTGCATGCCCTCAATTCATTGTCCTTCAAACGTTTGCCATGGTCGTCATCAATAGAGAGTGTATTTATCCGAGGCTTGTTGTTATATTTCATTGGAGTATGGTTTTACGTTGCGGGTCCCAAGCCCAGCGCACAACCCGCTCAGCGGGGGTGAAAATATTACTTGCACGTTTATATAGCGAGCCGCTTGCTACAAGACAGACGCCCGCTTGCAGCCGCACCTAGAGGTGTACAGACGCTGCCGATGAGATCTCCCCCGGCTAGCCCTTAAACCGATTATGTCAGAGTGGCCTAGCCAGGTTGTCGCCTTCTCACATTAGCTCACCGCTAAACGGAGCGACATATACATACGTACATATATAGCATTCGCTGCGTTATTTAACTTCGGGCGTAGGTTTATAGGTATGTATGGATGTACATCACTACACAGTATAAAACCAAAGTCACTTTTTCTGTCCCTATGTCCCTTTGAAAGCTTAAACCTTTAAAAATACGCAACGGATTTTGATGTGCTTTTTTTAATAGATAAAGAGTGATTGAAGAGGAAGGAACAGATGAACATATTTGGCTGAAAATTGGTGGAGGGGTAGCTTAGAACCAGGAGACAAACATAGGATAATTTTTATCCGGTTCTGGCTAAGGTCTCGAGATAAAAACGTGGACCTGGGTAATCCTGGGATATGTTTGTACAATATCGGTATCAAATGGAAGCTGTTTATGAGTACTTTGATACGGGCTATTTTTCGTACCCGTGGGTAACTAGGGCCTCGAGATATAAGCGAAAACCTGGACGCTGGTACCCCTAGAATGTGTTTATAGAATATGGATAACAAATGAAAGCTGTTGATGAGCGCTTTAGTATAGGGTAATTTGCATACCCCTGGGTGACTAGGGTCTCAAGATATAGGCAAAACCGGGGGCCCGTGTACCCCTAGACAGAGTTTATACAATATGGATATCAAATGAAAGCTGTTGATGAGTGCTTTAGTAAAGGTTAGTTTTCATACATATTGGTGACTAAGGTCTCGAGATATAGGCCAAAATGTGGATCCGGGTTCCCCTAGAATGTGTTTGTACAACATGGATAACAAATGAAAGCTGTTGATGAGTGCTTTAGTAGAGGGTAATTTGCATACCCTGGATGACTAGGGTCTCGAGATATAGTCCAAAACGTGGGCCCGTGTACCCCTAGACAGAGTTTATACAATATGGATATCAAATGAAAGCTGTTGATGAGTGCTTTAGTAAAGGGTAGTTTTCATATCTATTGGTGACTAGGGTCTCGAGATATAGGCAAAACGTGGACCATAGAATGTGTTTATACAATATGGATAACAAATGAAAGCTGTTGATGAGTGCTTTAGTAGACGGTAATTTGCATACCCCTGGGTGACTAGGGTCTCGAGATATAGGCCAAAACGT
The DNA here is from genome assembly GCF_040869045.1 of Eurosta solidaginis. Lineage (NCBI taxonomy): Eukaryota > Metazoa > Arthropoda > Insecta > Diptera > Tephritidae > Eurosta > Eurosta solidaginis. Next base: position 240,757,279 of record NC_090321.1, read on the forward strand.
GGGCCCGTGTTGTAGCCCTAGACAGAGTTTATACAATATGGATATCAAATGAAAGCTGTTGATGAGTGCTTTAGTAAAGGGTAGTTTTCATATCTTTTGGTGACTAGGGTCTCGAGATATAGGCCAACACGTGGATCTGGGTTACCCTAGAATGTGTTTATACAATATGGATAACAAATGAAAGCTGTTGATGAGTGCTTTAGAAGAGGGTAAGTTTCATACCTATTTGTTACTAGGGTCTCGAGATATGGGCCAAAACGTGGGCCCGTGTACCCCTAGACAGAGTTTATACAATATGGATATCAAATGAAAGCTGTTGATGAGTGATTTAGTAAAGGGTAGTTTTCATATCTATTGGTGACTAGGGTCTCGAGATATAGGCCAAAACGTGGATCCGGGTTACCCTAGAATGTGTTTATACAATATGGATATCAAATGAAAGCTGTTGATGAGTGCTTTAGTAATGGGTAGTTTTCATATCTATTGGTGACTAAGGTCTCGAGATATAGGCCAAAACGTGGGCCCGTGTACCCCTAGACAGAGTTTATACAATATGGATACCAATTGAAAGCTGTTTATGAGTGCTTTAGTAAAGGGTAGTTTTCATATCTATTGGTGACTAGGGTCTCGAGATATAGGCCAAAACGTGGACCCGGGTACCCATAGAATGTGTTTATACAATATGGATAACAAATGAAAGCTGTTGATTAGTGCTTTAGTAGAGGGTAATTTGCATACGCCTGGGTGACTAGGGTTTCGAGATATAGGCCAAAACGTGGGCCAGTGTACCCCTAGACAGAGTTTATACAATATGGATATCAAATGAAAGCTGTTGATGAGTGCTTTAGTAAAGGGTAGTTTTCATACATATTGGTGACTAGGGTCTCGAGATAGAGGCCAAAACGTGGGCCCGTGTACCCCTAGACAGAGTTTATACAATATAGATATCGAATGAAAGCTGTTGATGAGTGCTTTAGTAAAGGGTAGTTTTCATACTTATTGGTGACTAAGGTCTCGAGATAGAGGCCAAAACGTGAACCCGGGTACCCCTAGAATGTGTTTATACAATATGGATAACAAATTAAGGCTGTTGATGAGTGCTTTAGTAGAGGGTAATTTGCATACCCCTGGCTGACTAGGGTCTCGAGATATAGGCCAAAACGTGGGCCCGTGTACCCCCAGACAGAGTTTATACAATATGGATATGAAATGAAAGCTGTTGATGAGTGCTTTAGTAAAGGGTAGTTTTCATACATATTGGTGACTAGGGTCTCGAGATATAGGCCAAAACGTGGATCCGGGTTCCCCTAGAATGTGTTTATACAATATGGATATGAAATGAGAGCTGTTGATGAGTGCTTTAGTAAAGGGTAGTTTTCATACCTATTGGTGACTAAGGTCTTGAGATAGAGGCCAAAACGTGGGCCCGTGTACCCCTAGACAGAGTTTATATAATATGGATATCAAATGAAAGCTGTTGATGAGTGCTTTAGTAAAGGGTAGTTTTCGTATCTATTGGTGACTAGGGTCTCGAGATATAGGCCACAACGTGGCACGGGTACCCATAGAATGTGTTTATACAATATGGATAACAAATGAAAGCTGTTGATGAGTGCTTTAGTAGAGGGTAATTTGCATACCCCTGGGTGACTAAGGCCTCGAGATATAGGCCAAAACGTGGGCCCGTGTACCCCTAGACAGAGTTTATACAATATGGATATCAAATGAAAGCTGTTGATGAGTGCTTTAGTAAAGGGTAGTTTTCATACATATTGGTGACTAGGGTCTCGAAATATAGGCCAAAACGTGGATCCGGGTTCCCCTAGAATGTGTTTATACAATATGGATATGAAATGAGAGCTGTTGATGAGTGCTTTAGTAAAGGGTAGTTTTCATATCTATTGGTGACTAAGGTCTCGAGATATAGGCCAAAACGTTAACCCGGGTACCCCTAGAATGTGTTTATACAATATGGATAACAAATGAAAGCTGTTGATGAATGCTTTAGTAGAGGGTAATTTGCATACCCCTGGGTGACTAAGGTCTCGAGATATAGGCCAAAACGTGGGCCCGTGTACCCCTAGGCAGAGTTTATACAATATGGATATCAAATGAAAGCTGTTGATGAGTGCTTTAGTAAAGGGTAGTTTTCATACATATCGGTGACTAGGGTCTCGAGATATAGGCCAAAGCGTGGTTCCGGGTTCCCCTAGAATGTGTTTATACAATATGGATAACAAATGAAAGCTGTTGATGAGTGCTTTATGACAGGGTAAGTTTCATACCTATTTGTGACTAGCGTCTCGAGATATATGCCAAAACGTGGATCAGGGTAACACTAGGATGTGTTTTTACATTATGGGTATCAAATTGAAGCTGTTGATTTGTGCTTTAGTTCAGGGTAGTTTTCATACCTACTGGTGACTATTGTCTCGATATATAGGCCAAAACGTGGACCCGGATACCCCTAGAATATGTGTGTAATATGTATATCAAATGAAAGCCGTTACTGAGAGCTTTAAAGTAATTTTCATTGTGATATTCGATTTAGTTGCACCAACCTGGAAATACTGATAAATATGCATGCGAAGCCGAAATAAAGACATGAATTAATAATACCCACATGCCTATTTACATACGTAATATTCGATTTGCCTGAAATGTGGTATATAAATTTGTCTATATTAGTATTTACGATCCTTTTTTCCGGGAAGTAGACCAGAGACGGACTGGGACTGAGATTCGGAGTGGGACTGGGACTCGGAATGGGACTGGAACAAAATAGATACCACCCTCTTGGACTCGCAATAAATGATGAAGAAGAATGAGAAGAATTTGAGATAAGAGAAAAGAGGGAAGGAGAAGGAGACTGAGAAAGAGATAGAGTGAGACGAAGATAGAGATAGATGAAGCGAAAAAGACGGAGGGAGGAGTGAATAAAAGGATTAAGAAAAACTGCAGGGGGGAGGGCAGAGTTAGACGGAAAAAGCTTATTAAAATGTATGTAGATAGACCAAATTTAGGGCAGAATAATATCTGCCGGGTCTGCTAGTATTTTTCATAAAATTACATATGTTCAGCCACACTAATAGATCATGGCATAGTTATCTCATAATAAAATTCAAAAAAATTGTTCTAAGGAATTATGCAGCTCACTTATCGGGTATTTCTTACTAATAATTTTCTAGAGATCGCAAAGAAGGAGGGGAAATAAATGTAGGGTCTATATTTAGTTGTTCATTTTATTTATATTAATACTGTAACGAATTTAGTGCAATTCCTCTTATTGTTGCTGTTGAATAGATTACTCCACTATTCAATAGTGCAAAATAGCCCTTATTATACTATTTTCAAAATAACACTTCTATTGCTCGCCAGATAGCGTCTTAAATCAAACTGATTGTCGTGCCTCTACTGCTGCTGCCTTGTATACTGTCTGGTTTCCTCGTTGCATATTTCTAGGCTTTTCTATTCTAGAATTTACTAGTTAGTTATCAGCTGTAAGATTACCAGCTATAACTACGTTTAACGCTTCTCATATGCGCGTATATATATGAGTGATACTTGCACAAATTAGTACCTTCTTTTGTGAGCATCTCAGATAAGATATATCCATGTGTTTGAGCGTCTTTTCTCCGCTGCTCGTATGGACATATGGGTAGACATAAAGATTAATTTAATGATGTGCATACAAGTCACTGCTTAGCATCGGCTTAGAGATGATAGTACTTTTAGTATTGCTAATATTCGTCACAATACTTTTACTTGTTTCTTATTTGTGATATTTCAAGTTTTTTTAAATAATTAAGTTACATTTTTTAAATGAAAATTTTTAAATTAACTAAAAAAGAAAATAATATTAAAAAATAAATAAATATTGTTCAATAATCATTTAAAATAAATAGATATAAATATTTATAATTTATTTAAGAATTTGGGAAAATTTTAAACAACGTGACATCAGGACGGACAAGGCGACAGCTGTTTCGATTATACCTTGTAAATCTCTTCAAAGCCTTTTCTCTTGGGAGTGGGAGTCGAACTCGCACTCCTACGATAGTTGAAATGGTTACAAACGCATTCAGCTACGTCATGCCTTAGTTGTTGTAAAGTTTTTCCCAATTGCCTTCTTTTTGCATATTTTAATCTTTTACACATTTCATACTTCGTATGCAATTATGTGTTAAAGCTATGCTTGGTACGGCGGTTTTCAAAGAAACTTTGGTTTTTGTTGCTGTTTTTGTTCTATTTATAAACTACAACGAATTAACCAATTTTGTCTGTTTGTATGATTTAATCGGGGACTGCCCGTATTGCTTTTTTAAATGTATGAAAACATTTATTTGAAGCAATTTTATCGAAACAGCTGTCGCCTTGTCCGTCCTGATGTCACGTTGTTTAAATTTTTCCCAAATTATTAAATAAATTATAAAATTAAAAAATTGCTTCAAATAAATGTTTTCATACATTTAAAAAAGCAATACGGGCAGTCCCCGATTAAATCATACAAACATATAATTATTTATGAAATAGTTTTTATCATGGTATAAAAAAGTAGTTCCACCCAAATTTTTTGACGTATTTGGGGATTTTTGAAGTTTCATAATGTTTGTTGTTTTGCTAGAGCGTTTTCATACCGTTACTGTTTAAGGCCAAATTTTGGTTTTTCGGGATGGAAATTTCCTTCAGGATGAAAACGGGAAACGGCAATTTTATTGAATACTAATGAATAATGAGTCATACATTGGTTGATGTATCATATTTTCATGGCAGCTTGATCCCTAGACAGAAAAAAATACACGAAAAGTCCTCTTGTTCTAGCATTGCCCTATTATCGTGCTTCTACAGTGGATATTTCTCAAGGCATGTTGAGAAAAAATTTACCTACAAAGTCTGCAGTGAGTGGTAGGTGTTTAATTTGTTGCTTTTGTGAGACGCCACATCCATGTGAATGCTAAAAGGGCACAGATTGTGTATAGGAGGGGCTCACCTCAAGGTGACCCCTGGTACAACGGGCAAAATAACTGTCATACCTAATGGCTAACCTGCAGAGCTACAGAGCAATATTTTCCTAAAAAATGATTTAACAATTCCCTCTTCAAGCGACACGCAGCAATTATACAATGAATAAAAAAAGTGGACTTGTTGCCAATTTATCACCATCCAATTTCATAAAATTTGCGTTAAGTATGCTAAACTCTTAGAAATTGCGGCGCCGGTTCATAAGGACCTCCTTTGGGCAATCAATTGACAAACGTGTATGTTTTGTCAATATGTTCTGGGCAAATGTACGTACACTTGGGAAGGCTATATTCCATTGATCTGTACACTTCGATCTATGTTTCTTCCACCAAAACAATTTTCGGGAGCACGAAAAACTTACTAAGCTCACTTTTTTCTAGGCTGATATTTCGTAATAAAATATTTCCAACGCATTCAGCAAATTTTTTTTTTTTCTTTTTTATTTAAAATAACCATGAAAGTAATTTAGTCGTATCCGTTAATATGAAATGCATCAAAATTAGAAAAATTCGTAACATTTTTCAATCTTGTAGCTTGTTTTTAGGGAAGTTGTCATTGTCCCCGCAAAAGTCAAGTGGCTAACGTCACACTAAATGGAACTACCTCCATTTTTTGTATCATGGTTTTTGTAATAAAACAAAAATGTCAATTAATAAAACAATTGTCAAAAAAAATATCAGCAGAGCAAACCTTCTGTGATTGGATCATCGTTCTTCTTATTAATTTTTGATGTTATACGAAAAAATTGCTATGAATTTTGTAAATTAAAATGTGCAAAACTCATCTCAAATAAGTTTTCAAAAAAATTATACGAAAGATAAGAGCTTTTTATTTGAAGTTCTCTGAATTTTTTTTTTTTTTTTTGAGTAAGCACTTTTGTGGCGCAATCTATTTCTATCTAACAGAGGTCACATCGACGTTGCTTAGCTTTGGCGCTGGCATCGCTTTAAAGCAAAAGCACGTTGAAAGGTACCCCGCCATCATGGTGGAATAACCAGGTAAAATAAGCCGTCAATTGTCTTGCTCTAAATTCTTCTTTGTTCTGTCATTCGGCTTTCTAAAAAGTTTCTACCAATGTTGTCAGCGAAAAAGTGTTGCTTTTTGCATACTTCAGGAGTAAAATATGCCAATTTTAGAACTTTTTTCTCATAAAATATTTAGTGAATATCGATGGAACTTTACTGGATTTAATTACAGAGATACATCCATTACGCCCATATAGCTAATGATTACAATCCACAACTAACATTGCTCTAATCGTAGCCGTCTGATGTTTAGGACAAAACAGAAACAGTGAGTTAAATTTTTTTGTATATTTAGAATGACATTGTTTTAGCGAAGTATTTTCATAAATAAGGTGTAATACGTTTTGCTGATCTTATAGGAACGAGAAAAACATTTTTCGAATGTCTTCAGTAGCAATATACAGGGGAAGATCTTTGGTGGAATTTGACGTGAATGTAAATAATTTGTTTTAACAAAGACCTGTTTAAATTTTTTGAAACAAAGTAAAGATATATCACATCATAAACATAAAAAAATATGAACGTATGAGTTTAGCATGACCTCACTTATGGAAACCAACACCAAAGATACCCAAATTATGAATCTCTGTAATTGAATGCAGTAAAAGTCTATCGATATTCGCCTAATAGTTTATCTGAAAAAAGCACTTAAAGTGGCATATTTTAATTCTGAAAAATGCAAAAAGCACCACTTTTTCGGGGGCAACATTGGTGAAAAATTTTCAGATAGCCGAATGACAAAATAAAGAAGAATTTAAAGCAAGACAACTGACGGCTTACTTCACCTGGTTATTCCACCATGGTATGGGTAAAATGCGCATGTGCGTACCTAACCGTTACCACATAGGTTAGTGGTACCAAATCGCCTCACGCTGATGGCTGCGGCTGTGGATCACAATCTGCGTAAATTTGTCAGACATGGTCACTAATTGGTTGTATGCCTAATGTAATATACGTTATATTTATACTTATATAGTGTCTGATACCCCCGATGTGCTCCACGACGCTCGGCAAAAACGTACAGCTGAATAGGAAACTACGATCCTTCATGACCCGTTTCCTTTTGAATTGTGCATATCTGGACCATTGTAGATAAGACAAGTGTGATAACTTCTGCATAAACGTCAAAATTACAATTTTGATTTTTTATTGACTATCGCGGTCTCATTTTGTATTTCTTTCCATCACCCGTTGAAGATAGCCGGCTCTATGCGCCGCCATATTGAACATCCTGTCAAAACGCTGCCAATCGCTAAAAATTAGCCATATTGAACATCCTGTCAAGCAGATGACGGATAAGATATCACACTTGTTTTATCCACAATGATCTGCTCATTGCAATAAATAAAGTCTCGAATTGTAATATTTCGTATTATTTTCCGAGCATAAACAAACAATTTATAGCGTTTTCTTTTCTGGCTAAAGTGTTACGCTTTTTGTACGCCGCGACAGGGTTGTTCTATTCTAAAAAACAGGCAACGCCTTTACGGGGTATTTCGTTCTTTTTTTGTGAAAATTGTTGCCTGCTCGCAACGCAAAAGCATAATACTATTTTCACACACACGGCTTATTGAATAATAAAGGCAGTTTTCTACATTAAGGCGGCTATTGAGCTCAATCTTCCCTACAAAATTCGAATCTATAATTATTTCATTAGTGACTAATCGAATGCCTAATGAAATCAAAAGCCAAACGCAACTCTGTTGGCAGCGTTCCGCTTCTTAGTTTTTGGTGTGTTCAGTGCTTACAAATGTCATTTGTCAAAGCAAATGTCATTGTCTGTCATATAGCATTGTCATTTTATTTGCTTGACATTTCATCCTTCATACTAATCGAGCAACTACTTCTGTGTGAAAGCAAAAAATTTATAATTTCATTAGAAGGTGAAATGAGATCATTAAGTTTCTGTGTGAAAACAGTATTACACTTTTACCCTGTATAAAATGGCGGCAATGCAACTCTGTGAAACTCTCAATTCGCTCTTAAGTTCCACATATACTCTGAATATGGTGAGTTGAAATGTTCGTTGTATGCAATATAAATGTTGAACATTTTCTGGGGTAGGAGTAACTCTATCAAGGCTTTACCATTTACTTAGGCAACAATTTATTTCAGGAAAGAAAACGCTATTAGATTTTCAAATGAAATCGCAGAATTTTGACAGCTTTCTACCTAAATTGTGGCAGTGCTGGAAAGTTCCAATGTAATATTAGTTTAGGCAGCTAAAATTTATGCTATAACTATATTCCATGTGGGCTAATAAAATGAATGTGCTCTATGCGTTTTGCACAGCTGTGTATAAAATTACTATCTGGATCGGGATGAGTTATGTATGGTAACAAGCTTTGCATAAATATAATACATACCTAAAATAGCTGTCAACAATTAATTTGTGAAATATTGCTAGTCAACTGCACATTACATGATATTTCCCACATAATGCAAAATCATACAAGTGTATATATATATATTTGATAATCGCAAAAATTACATTTGAGAAGACTTAGGTCCGGCATGTTAGCGTGGTGTTTCAACTGGTACAGTTAATTGCACTTAAATGATGGGTCAGTGGTACACGTTTAGATTTTTTATTTATGGCTATTTATTAGGGCGGAGGTTAAATTTTTTACCCTTTTTCTTTTTAATTAAAATGGGAAATGTCCCCTATTTTTATTCGTCGAGTAGGAACTTTAATTTGTTCTTTCCAAGGTAGCAGTTGTGGGCATTGAGTGTTCGTAGGATGATGAGGAAGGGCTGTACAAGTTTTCCTGTTCAAGCCGATGGCGATGTGTAAACCGAAGCGTGAATCTGTGGACTCTCAAGAAAACATCATATTTTCTTTTAATAAAGCCAAATATTATGGAGGCATCTTGAAGGGCGCTCGAAGGTAGTAAGATTCTAATCTCCAATGACAGCCAGGCTACATTTGATTTCTATTAAAGGAATACTTAGCCCACTGGGACTGTCTTATGAAACGACATAAAATTTTGCCCTGGTGATATCAATGAAGCTATGGGCATGATGTAGACGAGAAATTCATATCACATCCTCTTTACAAACGTTCAGATCTGAGTGTGGGTAGATATAAAAGCGCTTTTGAGATTATTTGGACTTGTGGTACCCTATTGTAGCTCTTATCATTTAGCCAAAGTATACATACCACCCATTCCTATGTACTTAAAATTAAGGGGTGACTGTATTAGAGTTAATTTTTAAATTGGCATTCAGAGGAAAATGCTCAAAAGTTAAACATCCACGCTGAATTAGTCTGAAAAATCCCAGAGCCGGGAGTCTAACGGTGATTTCTTTTCTACACGAAAATGTCGCCACTTTCAGCGGCAAACATTTTTAAGATTCTCACTTCGCCCTGTGAAATTATAGCCTCTTAAAATTTTCAGTGCCACCCTGCATGACTTGAAAAGAACAAAAATTGTAACCATTTTTACAAAAAAATGCAGTTCGTGTGGTTGTTCGCTGTCAACTGTGATCGCAAATTGCTTTTGATTTAGGCATGATGCGACACATACGTACATATATAGCATTCGCTTCAGCTTCGTGTGATTCATAGCATTCGCTTCAGATTAGTGTGATTCATCAGCTAAATGACAGGGCATTTTTCTGCACCGTCAATGGCTGAGAGGGCAAGTAATGTTGCATTTTTGGCCAATTTTAGGGGTAGGTTGTTGAGAAAAGATAATGATGCCCTCTATTGAGGCTAAGCTGATTTTGCAACAGAACACAACTTTTTGAAGGGTTGGCGTGAAGGCGACATTTTCGTGTAGAAAAGAAAATACCATAAATATTATTGTTTCCGACTACAGCAGCTGCATTTACTACCTTTGAAGTTAAAAGTACATTTTAAAGATGAATAAGCCTCTTAAGAGTACGTAGTACTAGTGAGGATCGATGTATAAATATAAAGATGTATATCTAGAAAACTAATAATTTTAAGTTAGCTACATCTCGTCCAGGGGTTGAAGTTAAACCACAACAGAAGTAACTTTACTAGAAACATATCATTTGGAGCTTATTGAGAATAGCTTCGTCGCCTCCTTCGGCGGTAACAACCGACACCGACGAGTTATTGGTTGACTATCGGCGTATTTTTGATAGCAAATTATTATTGTCGAGTTATCGGCTTGTTATAGCTCAGTCACTTGCTTTTTATTGGTTCTGGAAATGTTTGTACCAGGTTAAAGATTTTCATTAATTTTATATAGACGTTTTGTCATTATCTTTTCATAAAAAATACTCCGATATGATATCGATACATTTTCGTTATCAAATCGATAACAAATTGGTAACACTTCGATTTACGTTCGACAAAATTTAAATAACAAATCTAAAAATTTTCGGTAGTCACTAACTTTTCGATAATAAATCGTAACTTTCTGAAAACTTATCGATATCAAATCTATACTTCTTCATAACAAATCATTGACTTTTTGAGAAGAGATATAGAACTTTTCGATAAATAATCAATAAATTTTCAATTAAAGGCCGATTATTCGTCGATAAATTCGTCGATTAGTAACTCATTGATAACCCTTGTCATCAGTAGCAAATTTTAAACACTTCGAAAGAAAATCGATACCTCGTAGATACAACACAGATAACAAACTATTAACTTGTCCATAAAATATATAAAGGCTGCCCGTTAGCCGTCGATAACCCTATTACTTATCGATGAAAATTCGGGAAAAATTCGACAACAAATTGATAGCATACCGTCCGGTCTAGGTTGCTGTTTTGGTTTTAACTTCTAATCCTTCCTGTTCTTTCGTTTCCTTTCGTTTTGTTTCCTTTCCTCTCATTTCATTTCCTTGTCTCTCCTTGCTTTTATTTGCTTCCTGATTTCCCTCATATCAACTCCCCGTACAAGTTATGCTACAATCTACTGATTGCACTTATGCTTAGATTGTATACCCCCATATAGCATACCACTTCCAAAAACTACGCTTACTCCTACACTCTGACATTCTGTCTTCCCGTGAGCAAAGATTTTTACACATCAAAAATACGAATTGTCATTTAAAACCGACCCCTCCTAGTAATCTTATATTAATGGTTAATTAATTCTTGCAAATTATTATTGGAATAAATCTTCTGCAAATAAATATTATTGAGTCATAAAATGTCGGCCCCACAAGTTGGTATGCAAAATAAACGAGTCGCCTGGAAGAAAAATGCTATGCATGCATTTAATTAAAATAATTAAAATGTATGTCAGCTGCAACAACAAAAAAAAAAAAAAAACCACACATAACTTCTATGTTACATATTTTATATTCCTAAATTCAAATAAAAATAATTATAACCAAAAATACAAAATGTTGTAAATTGGCTTAAGCGCCTAACTAACAACAACAACTTGATGGCAAGAAATAAAAATTATATTCATATTCATCTTCTTTGTCGGCTCGCTTACATACCTCGTAATTTGGCTCCATTCGTTACAACAATAAAAAAATTATACTTTACTTCGTTTTGGTTTTCTTTGATTCTGGTTCACGAAAAGTTCAAAAGTTTACATGTTTTTATCGTCTATTTTTGGCCCTGCATTATTTCTTGTCGAAAAAGAAAAAAAGCAACAATATCAAGTGTCGATGATGGTAATAAAATTTATTAACAGTTTAAATGGCTTATGTTGCAAGTTGCGGATGCAACACTAACAAGCTAATATTGCCACATCTGCATGCCTATTAATATATTGGGAAAGGTAGTGTTATGATGATGTTCGTTTTAATAATCCCGACTTTTATTTTCCCTACCTTTTGTTTTTGGTTAATCGGCCTATTGATAAAAATTCCAAGTACGAGTCTAGCTCAAGGCCTGAACAATAATTTTTTTTTAATAATTATTGTTTTTTTTAATTTTTCTATAAAAATAATTTAAAAATTAAATTTTTTTATGTTTATTTGTTTAATGGTGTGTTCAATTTATACTTATTATTAAGAATTCTTGAGCTTAATACCGGCTTATAATAATTGAATATTCAATTCCTATGTTTTTCTAAGAGAAACTGAAAAGAAGGAAAGAAACATTTACCGGCATATTGCGGTGGATCCATTTCGAAAACCGCCAACGTAATCTTCATCAGGCAATTTTGTAATGTTATCAAAGGTCTCACCGAGATTCGAACCGCGAATCACACGGTGAAACTGCAGTTGCCTTAACCACTTGGCTATCCTGCTGGTATTTGTTTTCATGCTTATTTCAGTTTTTCTCATTTCTACACTTACAACACAATTGAGACATTCTGGCTTTATTAATTTGCGTGTTGTGTAGATTTGTTTTTGTGAAGATTCTTTTTCGTTGAGTTTTCAAAATGGATCCATCGCAATATGCCAGTAAATGTTTCTTTCCTTCTTTTAAGTTTCTCTTAGGAAAACATAGTAATTGAATATTCAAATATTATAAGCCGGTGATAAGCTCATGAATTCTTCATAATAAGTATAAATTGAACACACCATTAAACAAACAAACATAAATACATATGTAAAACTCAGCACGAGTTTACAAAGCTTCTCATTCTCAACGAAAAAGAAACTTCACAAAACCACAACACGCAAATTAATAGAGCCAGGATGTCTCAATTGTGTTGTAAGTGTAGAAATGAGAAAAACTGAAATAAGCATGAAAACGAATACCAGCAGGATAGCCAAGTGGTTAAGAAAACTCCAGTTTCACCGTGAGATTCGCGGTTCGAAAACCCTTGATAACATCACGAAATTGCCTGATGAAGATTACGTTGGCGGTTTTCGAAATGGATCCATCGCAATATGCCAGTAAATGTTTCTTTCTTTCTTTTCAGTTTCTCTTAGAAAAACATAGGAATTGAATATTCAATTATTATAAGCCGGTGTTAAGCTCATGAATTCTTAATAATAAGTAAAAATTCTATTTTGTTATTGTAATAGTTAGTAGAAAAATTTTCAGACAACCTGCCATACCTGCGCAGATAGATCCATTTAAAAAGTTGCTAAGCCTTACGCTTCAGGCACATTGCGCTAACCCTTTAGCTATACAACGGTGGTTTTATTGTCTGAAAAATGTTCTACCTACTATTCCAAAAATAAAAAATAAAAAAAGTTCAGTCATAGACATATTTAAAAAGTCAGGAAGTCTAAGTTCGAGTGAAACCGAACATTACATACCCAGTTGTACACTTGAAATGCTGTTGTTGTTTGTTTTGTGTGCTTAATAGTGTCACAAGAATGCGCAATAATACATCTACATATGGTTCTTTTCTAAACTAATTTTTCTTCGAGTTATAGCTCCCGAAACAAGAAAATTGCTCAATCTTAAAATGGGTGGTGCCACGCCCATTTTTTTTAATTTGAAGTTTTTCCTATTTATTGTTATAATTCCACTTGGGAAATGAAATACCATTGATATAAAGCTATGTTTTGCAAAGATGTAGCTTATTTTATTCGTTCTTGACCCTTTTGGAAATCAGTCCACACGTCAAATTTCAACATTCTAGGTGTATTATTTACTAAACAATCAGTTTGTTTGGGTTTTCCAAAAGGCTATACATTGTAGCGAATTTACTGAAATTCCTCTTATTTGCAACCTCCTGCTAACGCTCGTATCGCTAAATTGTTGAATAAAATAACTCCAATATTCAATAATGCAAAAATGATTTTTATTAGACTACTTGAAAGTACTTCACAATAACACTTCACAACCAATAGCGTGATTAAATCAAACTGATTACTGCTTACTCAGCTTTAACTCCTCTTATACTCTGTGACGTCTCGTTCGCATATATCTTGGCATATCTTCTTCTAGAATTTACTACTTGTTTACCAGCTATAAACTCACCAGCTATAAACTACAGATGCACGTTTATAGCTTCTCTTATGCGCGTGTATATGTGAGTAATACTTGCACAAATGATTGGCTACTTTTGTGAGCATCTCAGATGTATGCATGTGCATGTGTGAGAAATCCTTTGCTGATGATTGCATACTTTTGTGAGCATCTCTCCGCTGCTGGCATGTACATATGTGTAGATATAATGATTGATTTGTTTATGTACATACAAGTCACTGAAGCACGGCGAACTGAACTACCATCTCACGCAGATAATGAGTGGACATGGCGGTTTCAAAGAGTATTTATGGAAGCGTAGGATTGAGGAAGATCCTCATTGCCCAATGTGTACCACAGAGTTAGAAAACGCAGAACACGTCATGTTCTACTGCCCCCGTTTCCACGAAGAAAGACTCACCTTGCATGGAGTCTTTGGGGAGGAACCTACTACGAGAAATTTAGTTTCACATATGTGCAGCAGGAAAGAATGCTGGACTGCAGTGAGCAAAATGGCATTTATAGTAATGACACGCCTGATGGATGCTGAGAGGGAGCGCAGAGAAATGCGCATGCGAAGCAGTGGCGATTAAATGGACACTCAGAGCAAATAGCGGGAACCTGGACGCAGGGACAACAGTAGGCTCTTAAAAAATGAGAAATATGGAACGCCACCCTGAAGTAACGCGAAAGTGGTGCCGGGGTGGGCGACGGTTCCAGAACGGGGCTGCTTTTTAGTCTACGGACACACGGTTGCTGCGACGGCAGCAATTATGGTGCATTAGGCATTTTTCAGCCGCCCCGCAAAAAAAAAAAAAAAAAAAAAAGTCACTGCTTAGTATTGGCTTAGAGATGATAGTATGCCTTAGTGTTGCTAATATTCTCCACAATATATAAAAAGTGGGCGCAGTTGTTATCCGATTTCGCTAATTTTCAATAACAATATATTCTGGGTACCGATAAGCCCGTGCACCAAATTTTATGAATATATCTCAATATTTACTCAAGTTATCGTGTTAACGGACAGACGGACGGACGGACATGGGTCAATCAAATTTTTTTTCGATACTGATGATTTTGATATATGGAAGTCTGTATAAATCTCGTTTCCTTTAAACCTGTACAACAAACCGTTATCCAATCAAAGTTATAATACCCTATGTACAAGTACAGATGGGTATAAAAATAAAACAATAATTATAAAAATTATTGTTCTGGCATTGAGCTCGAATCGAACCTTGAATTCTTTACCAATAGGCCGATAAAGCAAAAACAATTGTTAATAAATCAAGAGCACATGGGAATATCAAACAAAGTAATTGACAATAAACCATAAATCCAACATTATCAGTGATTTGCAACAGATGACGAAAAGCTATATACGTTTAGTTGGTACAGAGGAATAGAAGTAGCAATTTATATGTCAAACAAACCACCGCTTTATAGCTAAATGGTTAGCGCAACGTGCCTAAAGCGCACTGATGATGAAGGCTTAGCACCCTTCGAAATGGATCTATCTGCGCAGCTATGGCAGGTTGGCTGAAAAACTTTCTATTTACTATTATAGGAAAAAAACAATAATTATCATAAAAAATTATTAACCCTGCAAATATACTGCTGGTATTTATTGGGTAATTATCGGATAATTTACCAGTAGGTCTTCAGTTAATTAGAATTGGGGTCGGGTTAAAATTACCCTATATACTTGGTATACATGAGAATTTATTTAAGTACAATAGGAAATATAAAAACTTGAATATACCACTAGTTTCTTTTTTTTAATTTTCGGGTATTATACCAAAACAATACCTGAACATTAAGAGGTAGGATTTTGGTAGCCTTCATGAAAATATCCCTGCATTTGCCGAGGTAGTTACTTGTAACATACCTTAAAGTTTGGCTTCAAATTCTAGAAATTTACAAGTATGATTCAAATAATTAATCAGTAGCTTTTGAATGAGTTTGCCTTAAAATATAAAGGAAGATATTGGTATTTTCCTTGAAAATTATGTATGAAATACCCTTTAAATTCCCATAGACTACTGGTATTTTCCTTGCCAGTAACATATTGGTCCAAGTTAATCGCCTTAATTAACTTATGCAGATTTTATTTATATTTATGTATTTTTAAGTTTACATACATAGGTATAAATTTAATTAATACAAAAAGGTATTTAATAACTTGTGGATTGATTGTTGAAGAAACGATAAATCATTATTACTAGTTCAATAAAAGTTCAAACAAGTAAAGGTGTCTAGGTTCGTTTGTAACCGAACATTATATACTCAGCGTGAGCTTCATTGTATATTTCATTTCAGATAAATTATTTGTCTACATAACACGTGTCCGTTTAAAAAAAATGTCTCGGTCTTTAACCGATCACGTCCATTTTTACTTGAAATATTTTCTGCTATAAGGAAAATATGTGTACACAACTTCATTAGGATATGTTAATTTTCCTTCGAGTTATGGCTCCCGAAACATTGAAAATTGCTTAGTGATAAAAGGGGCGATGCCATATCCATTTTCAAAAATTTTAGTGCCAAAATAATGTTATAATTCAATTTAGAAAATAAAATTCTATTGATACAATGTCTTTTTCGCTAAGATATAGCTTATTATTTGCGTCTACGACCCTTCAAAAAATCTTTTATTTAAAAGTGGGCGTGGTCTTTAACCGATCTCGTCCATTTTTTATAGAAATATTTCCTGCTATAGGGAAAACATAGAAAATTGCTCAGTCATAAAAGAGGCGATGTCACGCCTGTTTCTGGTTAATAAAAAAAAGAGAAAAACGATTTATGAATACACGAACTTTATTGGAGCAATGTACGATAACGATAGTCAGCAAATTACAATGATAAAGAAGAAAAAAAAATGAAAGGCTTAAAGCACAATAGGCCAACCAATGCTGCTTGTGATTGGGAATTATCCCGGCCATGGCGTTACCATACTATATCTAACATTTGTGACCAGTCAATTCCGACTGAACATCCTGCCCCCGTTGAAAGGATCCTTTCAATATCCTGATGGTAATGGGGCTAGTTTATGAACTGGTCGGCGAAGAATTCCCTTTGCTGTTTTAATTTCCACCACTCGGACCTTTTTGTCTGGACCTGGGATAACGTTCGTAATTCGGCCTAATGGCCACTGGTTAGATGGTATATTATCTTCATATAAAAGTACAAGCTGATCAAGTTCTACGTTAGCTTGGTCAGTTAGCCATTTGGATCGCTGCTGCAGCTCATGGAGGTAGTCACGCCGCCATTGTTGCCAAAACAGATTTTTTATATGGGTGATGCGTTGCCATCGTGATAAATATGATAGCTTTTTGGTGTCACAATTGGGTTCGGGTACGCTCCTAATCGCTTCACCAATGAGAAAGTGAGATGGCGTCAAGACGCTTCCATCATTAGGATCGTTTGACATTGTTACCAATGGACGAGAGTTAAGAATGCCTTCTGCTTCAACTATGACTGTCAAGAGTTCCTCATACGTGAGACCACCTTGGGATAAGTATTTGGTAAAAAGGTGCTTTGCTGATTTAACCGCAGCTTCCCAGAGCCCACCGAAATGCGGCGATCGCGGTGGGATAAAATGGAATTCGAAACCTGTGATGGACGAAAAGTCGGAAATTTCCTTTCGACTTTGATCGCACAAGTAGCGATGGTAAAAATCTTGCAATTTGTTGTGAGCCCCCACGAAATTTGTTGCGTTGTCACAGTAAATTCGATGTGGAACGCCTCGCCGGTTTATAAATCGTTTGAGACAGTATATAAACGCATCGGCACTTAAATCGGAAACTAATTCCATATGTATTGCTTTCGTCGAAAAGCACACAAAGATCGCCACATAGGTTTTGTAGGGAACTTTACTCCTGATACGGTAACTGGTAAGGAAAGGTCCACAGAAATCCACTCCGCAAATATAAAATGGCCGCTCTGTATGAAATCG
This sequence comes from Eurosta solidaginis, assembly GCF_040869045.1. Lineage (NCBI taxonomy): Eukaryota > Metazoa > Arthropoda > Insecta > Diptera > Tephritidae > Eurosta > Eurosta solidaginis. The sequence goes on from NC_090321.1 coordinate 240,775,096, forward strand.
GTCCGCTGGTAAGAGTCCCATGATTTGTTGTTGCAATATTGGTCGATATTTGAAGCAATGAACACATTGTCGCACAACCTTGCGTACCGTTTCTCTAGCCCTCACAATCCAAATGCGCTGTCGGAGCAAACCTAATAGAACCTTCGGTCCAGCGTGAAGATTTGTGCGATGTAAGTGCTCTATATAGAGGATTATGAAACGATGGTCGTGAGGCAGTATTAGCGGGCATCTTGCTTCTATTGGAATAGGTGCTTGCAACAACCGTCCGCCTACTCTAACGACGGTGTGCATCTTCTTAAATATTTGCAGTTGGCACAAGAGTGGCGACAGTTTCTGAAACGATGGAGGTATATTTTTATTGTTCTCTAATGCATTAATTTCTGAAGAGTAGAAATCGCGTTGTAAGGTTACGGCAACAAAATTGAATGCATTATTGAGTTCCGCAGCAGAAATGGGTTCTACATCTTGTATTTGCATCTTTCTTTGCGGTGGAACTGTGTTATATACGCGATGAATAAATGCTATTATGCGAAGGATGCGGATGTATGAGGAATTTCGATTGACGATATCATTTACAATGTGTGTTATGTGATTTGTTTTATAGCATTGAGTTCGTTTGGGCTTACGCTGCTCTTCCACTGGTGCGTCGGTGACGACTACCAGCTCCGGCCAATGTTTTGACTCCTTACTAAGGAAGAATGGGCCAGAAAACCATATTGTGCTACATAGATCAGCAGCACTGCAGCCGCGTGAAATTAAATCGGCCGGATTATCCTTCGATGGAACATGTCGCCATATGATGCCCTGCGAATGTTCCTGGATTTCCGAGACCCGGTTGGCGACAAATGAAGTAAGAGTCGAGGAATGAGTTTTTAACCACTGAAGGACCGTGGTTGAATCCGTCCAAAAATATACTGTGTTAATATTCTGCTTGAGGTTCACTTCAAACTTTTTCCATGTTCGTATTAAAAGCAATGCAGCGCACAGCTCCAACCTTGGTACAGACTGTGCCTTTACTGGAGCTACTTTAGACTTGGCAATAAGCAGATTAATTTTATACGTACCATTGTGCCAAATTCTGGTATAAATGCAGCATCCATAAGCTCGCTCAGAGGCATCTGAAAACCCGTGCAGTTCGCCTCTCTGTGACGGTGAAGTAAATGCGTAGCGGGGAACGGAAATTGTGTTTATTTTAGGTAGATCATCTTCTATGCTAGCCCATAAATCGGAAAGTGGCTTGGGCACTTCCTCATCCCATGAGGCACCGTGTAACCAAAGTGCTTGGAGAAGCATCTTGCATCGAACTACAATTGGACTCAAAAGCCCTAGTAAGTCATATATCTTTGCTGTCTTCGAAAGAATCAAACGCTTTGTAGTATTCCTGTGGGGTTCGTCATTAAATTGGAAACAGAATTGATCTGACCTTGGTTTCCATAACATTCCCAGTGTACTAGTAACGCCGCTGGCCAGCTGAATGGCTACCTCATCTGAGTTCGTGAAAAGTTCAATGCAGTTGCTGTTCCATTTAGCGAGTTCGAGTTTGGCCATCGCTAATAACTGGGTTAATTCGAATTTGCGTTGCTTTAACTCCTCTAGAGTATCGGCGCCTGTAAGGACATCGTCTACATATAGATCGGATTTCAAAACGTGTGCGCCAAGAGGATAAAGATTGCCATACGTTTCCGCAATAAAAAATAAACTGCGGATTGCTAGGAACGGTGCTGAAGCCGTTCCATATGTTATAGTATTTAATTCATAGAACTGTAAAGGAAGATGTGGTTCATCCCTCCATACAATTAGTTGAAATTGTCTGTCCTTCGGTGACATCCCGAACTGGCGATACATTTTACAAATGTCAGCAGTTAATGCATGTTTGTAAAGGCGAAATTTAAGCAAAGTTGTTATGAGATCGGGCTGGATCGTTGGGCCTACCATAAGTAAATCATTGAGGGATACGTTAGATGAGGTTTTTTGAGATGCGTCAAATACGACACGCAATTTGGTTGTTACATTTGTTGGGCGAAGCACAGCATGATGCGGTATAAAATAATGATTTGGACTGATGTCGACCTCACTGATCGGAGACATGTGCCCAAGTGCTGCATACTCCTTCATAAACTCGGTGTACGATTTTCCTAACTCTGAGTCTCTTTTGAAACGGCGTTCTAGAGATATAAACCGCCTGTAAGCATTCTGAAACGAATTGCCAAGTGCTTTAGGTGAGCCAATAAATGGTAAGGAAACCTGAACCCGATTGTCTGCTGTGTACGTAACATTTTTGACGTAATGGGCTTCGCACGCCACATGCTCTTCAGAGAGTTGTTGCTCTTGTTTATACTCTTCGATTTCCCAAAAACGTTGTAGTTGGGCGGATAAGTCAGGTGAAGATAGTGATTTCGTAAAGTAGCATGCATTCGACCGCAAGGTACTGTGATTCTCGTATTTCCCACCTACTATCCACCCTAGAAGAGTATTAACTATAAGGCATTGATTCCCATCGAGAGACAATTTTCCTTCATCGAGAAGTTGGAAGAAAATGTCTGTTCCGATAAGCAGATCTATTTTATGTGGCTTAAAAAAATAGGGATCCGCCAAATTGACGTTTGGAGGAAATTCTAAACTTTTTGTATCTATATATTGGCTAGGCTGTCTTGATGAGATCGTATTGACAACCGCAAACTCTGCAGTACAATTAAAATTTGAAAACCGTGACTGAATCGTGGTTTCTACCTTAGTGGATACTCTTTCGCTAGCGCCTGCGATCCCTGCTACTTCCTGATTGAAACGAATTTGATGTAGACGTAAACGCTTTGCAGTTTCAAGCGTTATAAAATTCAGCTCCGAGCAAGAATCCAATAAGGCACGAACTGGTTGGAAGATGCCGCAAGCATCCTTAATCAAAACGATTGCTGTTGGAATGATAGAGCAACCAGTAGCCCGTGCCAATAATGTAGTAGGTGTTTGCGATGTAAAATTTTGGGTGGTTGGTTGGTTTGAGCCGGACTTCCATGCTGGAGCTGAACCAGAGTGCGAAAACGAAAAGGTCGATGAAGATGAAAGAGGTGTCTCTCCAGATGAAGGCACTCTATGTAGCAATGTATGGTGCAAAGTGTTACACACCCGGCATCGCGTTTGTGATGGACACTTAGCGACCACATGACCTGTACCCAAACAATTAATACATAGGGATGATAGCTTAGCTAAGTCAAATCTCTGGGCCACACTCATGTTGCGAAATTTCATACATCGATGAATGAGATGGTCGCCTGCTTGGCAACAGACACATTTTGATTTGGAGGTGACGAACGCTTTTGATTTGCTTACCTTTGAATTGGGAATGTGATTAGCCACGTCAGGGGAGCGCTTATTCCAACTCTCGAGAAGTTGACAACGATGGCTTAGATTAGTGTAACACTTTTCAAACGATGGGAGTTCTTTAAATTCTTGGCGTTCATCATAAGCCTTTTTTGAGTCAGCATCTAACCTGGTTAAAATAATATCAATTAGCAACGCTTCCATTATGTCCTTCTCGGAGCCAATCGATAATAAAGCCCCTTTAATAGAAGCAACGTTGTCGATAAGTGATCGCAAAGCGATGTGATCGCCTTTATTCATTGATGGCAACGTGTGCAGAATCTTTATATGTTCAATAAAAATTAGGGTTTTATTGTCAAAGCGCTCTTTTAATCTTTGCAGCGCTCGCTGATAGTTTGCTTCGGTAACGTCAAATGGTTCAATAACTGCTCGCGCAGCCCCCGACAAGCAATCAAGAAGATAATTAAATTTGTCAATTTGTGATAAGGACGAGTCCTCGTGTACCAACGACTCAAACGTATGTATAAATCGAGAATATTCTGTGTACTTGCCGTCGAATTTCGGCAACTTTAATTTCGGCAAGCGATGTGAAGAAAGCGAAGGGGTCGTTGTATTAAAATAGCTTAATTCAGCGCTGCTTGATCGACGTGCTTTGTTCAAGAATCCTAATAATTTTGACTTGGTCGTGATGAAGAGTTCCTCTAAATCACTGCGGCCATTGTCTGTAAAGCAAAGTTTTTCAATTTGGGTTTGTATATGACATACTTGCTTGAAATATGATTCCAATATTTGCAATTGGCACTCTAGAATCGTGGCGTCAGCTGTAGCACCTTCCCTTTCAATTTTAGTTTTAAGGTTTGTGATATTCCGCTTCATTGAACTGCGTTGTTGACGCAGCGGTGGCAATTCCACCGATGTATCATTGGTATCATCGTCCGTCGGCATGCTGCCGGCTTTTAGATCTCAAAAATTGTGTGTTGATTGTTGTTTCCTCAAATTTATTTAATTTGCAAACTGCTTGTTCCCGTATGAAAGTAAAAAACAAAACGTGCACACGGACTGAAGCCAAAGTAAAGCACCAAAAAATAAAACGGAGATATGGTGTGATATTTTCGCTGAAAACAGTACTTTTCCCTTTATATGCAATCTGCTTATTACCGTATTAAGCAAAAACAAACCGTGCGAATGCGATTGAGGGCAATGTAAAGAACCGCAATATAAAACAATATGCTTGCGATTATGTGCGTAGGCTGTGTTCAGGCAAATTCAGCAATAATTACGATATATATGTACATATACTCAGAAAACCAAACAGTGCAATATAAAGAACCGCAATATAAAACTATATGCTTGTGATTATGTGCGTAGGCTGTGTGTATTATACCAATGCAGCACTAATTACGATATGTATACGAGAACATGTACTGCTCTGTATATTAAAATTTGAGGCTCCAAATTGTTCTCTTTTCCATGTACTCCACCTTGTTTGTGTTCTTGACGGCAGCGAGCACCTTTATTTTGTTTTTTATAACGAAATGCTTGCTTCACCGTCCTGTCACGGTCGCCAATGTTTCTGGTTAATAAAAAAAAGAGAAAAACGATTTATGAATACACGAACTTTATTGGAGCAATGTACGATAACGATAGTCAGCAAATTACAATGATAAAGAAGAAAAAAAAATGAAAGGCTTAAAGCACAATAGGCCAACCAATGCTGCTTGTGATTGGGAATTATCCCGGCCATGGCGTTACCATACTATATCTAACATTTGTGACCAGTCAATTCCGACTGAACAACGCCCACTTTTTAAAATTTGAAGTTTTTCCTATTTACTGTTATAAATCCACTAGGGAAATGAAATACCATTAATATAAAGCTGTTTTTTGCAAAGATATAGCTTATTTTATTCGTCCTCGATCCTTTTAAAAATCTTTTATATAAAAGTGGGGGTGGTCCTTAACCGATTGCTTTAATTTTTCTTCAAAGCATTCCCTATAGCAAAGGCAACCTCTCAACCGAATTGTGTTACGATAGGTTTAACGATTTTTGATTTATGATTAATAATATTTGTACGCCCATTTTCAAAATTTTTTTCAAATTTTTTATCAAGAGCCTCAATGTCAGTCAATACGTCAAATTTCAACATTATAGGTGTATTACTTACTAAATAATCAGGTTTTTGTGTTTTCCAAAATGTTATATATATAAAAAGTAGGCGTGGTTATCATCCGATTTCGCTCATTTTCAATACCAATCTATTGTGGGTCCAGGTAAGCTCGTGTACCCAATTTGGTGAAGATATCTCAATATTTACTCAAGTTATCGTGTTAACGGACGCACGGACGGACATGGCTCAATCAAATTTTTTTTCGATACTGATGATTTTGATATATGGAAGTCTATATCTATTCCTTTATACCTGTACAACCAACCGTTATCCAATCAAAGTTAATATGCTCTGTGTGCAAAGCACGCTGGGTATAAAAAGTTGTGTTAGAAGGTTATCTAATGCATCTTATAAAATATATGTTTACCTCTTTCCTGAAATGAAGTTCACCTAGACAAAGCGGACCATTGGTTTACATTGAGGTATGTTTATCGACCAAAATTGTTTATTTAAAAAAAATTTTTAAAGTACATTTGATCCAGTCCATACAGCTTACTTATGTGTATATATTTTCAACAGTTTCAGGAAAAATAAAATTTTAAATTACGAAGATACTCGGAATTTACTAAAAAATAGTATTAATAAGGAATAAATACCAGAATTCTACTTTGAGGCAGTAATTACAGTTTCAATCGGATATTATACGTGGAAATTACTCAAAATTTACCGAATACATACCACTTTCTAAAAGTGGTAATTATGAAGGAGGGCTACTGCAATTTTACTAAATGATTATTTACTTTCCGTTTATTAGTGTTAGTGTCATTGAAATTTTTATCCCTGCATTAGTAGTTTCGATGTTTGCGGGAAGGGAGTTCAGAATTTTGTGTATTTGTTGTTGGAAACGTTGCTATAGCAAATGAAAGCTACGGATCGTGAACAACTTTTTTTCATTTTAAATTTCTTCTTTGCATATTTAGTTTTGTTTTGACAGTTGTTGAGTTGATATTCAAAATTGAAAAAATAAACTACGGGTTTCGATGTTGCGTATTTGAAATGACGTAGCAAATGCATAGCCGTATAATTTTTTGACGTTTTGTGTAAAAATACTACACCAAATACAATAATGCTAGATCATTTACACAAAATGCTGAACTCCCCTATTGTTCTGGCCTTGATCTCGAATCGAACCTTAAATCGTATAATTCAAACAATCTTCGGAAATCCCGAATGGCTTAAGCCGGTTTTTTTTTTGTTTTCAATGGACGTTGTGACAGCGCACTGCTTTCAAGTGACACATGAAACAGATACCGAAGAAACATATATAACAAATCGATAAGAATGCTTTAAGTTACATAACGCCGCAAAATAAATGATAATTTTCAAGAAAGTCGGGATTTTCATAAGGATATCTTTCTATGCATTATTTCTTGTCAGATTTACGTAAAGTTGGGAGTTGGTGGTGCCTAGATTATGATTGATGCAGGTTTGATCATGCGTGGATTATGACTTTCAGGGTTTTTATTTCGCAGTTTTTTAAGTCGTGAATATGTCATATATTGCTGAGTGTTTAAAAAAGCAACTTTTTAATTTACCTCAAAAGCACGTTCAAAAACTATGTGGAGATTACGCATACATCAGCTTCCTTGCATGCACGACGATTGGAAGCATTTTTTGCTCAGAATACAAGAAAGCAGATCTTGCAAACTGCGCCAACTATGGCGGAATGAGCCTTTTTAATACCGCATATAAGGTAAAGTCAAGTGTATTGTGCTAAAGATTGGAGCCCAACGTAAATCGGCTGATTGGACCTTATCTGTTAGACTTTAGATCTGGTATATGCCGCTACATATGTTTGAATTAAGTTACCCACTGATACGCAAAATGACGTTGAGCAACACCATCAGCTCAGTCAGACTTGGTATTATAGGCCTAAAAACACGCGCCGTAAGTATGGCTTACTACAAACTGGAAAAAGAAGCCGAAAAGTGGATTTGATGGTGAATGAGGACAAAACGAAGAATCTGCTGCCATCGAGCAAAGAGTCAGCGCATTTGCGCTTTGGCGATCGTGCTTCTGTTGCCATCCATAACTTAGAAATTGTAAGGACTTCGTTTATTTGGCAACCAGCATTAACACAAACAACAACATCAGCTCTGAAATCTACCAAAGAATCACTTTTGCAAATTAATGCTGCTAGGCCTCTCTCGGGAAACGAAAATTATGCTCTACAAGTCACTTAATGTACCCGTCCTGCTGTATAGTACAGAAGCATGGACCATGACAACATCAGATGAGGGAGGTCTGGGAGTATTCGAGAAAAGTTCTTCGAATGATTTATGGACCTCCACGCGTTAGCGATGGCGAGTACCGAAAAAGATTTAGTGATGATCTGTACGAGCTTTACGGAAATATCAGCATAGTCGAGCCAATTTAAACGCAGCGGCTTCGCTGACTACGCCATGTTATGTGAATGAAAGATGACGCAGGCTAGGAAAGTATTTTTATCGAAACGTGCCTATGGAAGCAGAGGAAGAGAGCGGCCCCACTCCGCGGGAAAGGTCCAAGTGGAATATGATTAACACTCCCTTGGTGTGACCAATCGGGGCCAGTTGGCAGAGCGAAGAAGCGACTGGCGCGTCTTATTAGATGGCTATAACCGTTTAAACGGCTGAAGATTATATTTTGTTGCAGAAAACTGTTTTGAAAACTCCCTATCTCAGAAAACATTGGAACAACGTCATATTTCGGAATTCGGTTGAAAAACGTCGTAACTCAGAGTTCGTATGAAGAGCTCTCTATCTCAGATTTTGTTTCGAAAACGCCCTAAATGAGCTCAAATTCAGTATATTTGATATTAGCTGGGGCGCTTATGAAAAATATTCAACTGAATTCTGAAACAGGGAGTTTTTTAAACATTTTCTGATATAGGGCATTTTTGAAATGGTGACATTTCAGTCAGCAGTCGACATAGTCTTCAGAAGAAAATTCCTAGGGCAAATTTCGTCCTCGCCAAACTAGTATAAAGAGCCACGAGTCGCTGATGCCAAAGGATCAGGAGCCGATCACAACCGATGCAACCACACCCAAATTATATTCTTAGTTCACAGCTAAAATGCCTAGACTCAGTCCATGTTATCGTATCTGATTTGAATGCTCAAATAAGGCTGTGCAAAACAGGGCCACAATTTACCATTTTTATTTGTTAAGATTGTTAAAATATTATTTAATTAACCACGCGCTTAAAGCAAAATAGTTTTTTACTGAGCAGTAAATAAAAAATAAAAAAGCAGGGCCTTGATATCCTCGAAGGTATATCGCATAATTATTTTTAATGAATTTTGACCAGTTAAACGTATTTACATTATATGGGGTAAAGTATATCAACCATTCCACTTAAAAAGCTTCTGAATTTGAATGAAATTTGGTGAAATTGCTGTGCTATATAGTAGTGTTAATTTCACTTAAGTTCGTTCCTGAGTTTTGGATGGTTACGGAGATATAAGCGTCTAAATTCTCAATTTTTTTTTGTGGAAGCCTTTTTTCTATAAATCATAAGTCGTGTAATTGGCTCTCTAAGAAGAAATGAATAAAACGGTTTCTAAAGTACTTTTTTCATTCTTTTCGAATATAAATATAAAAAAAAATTTTTTACAAAAATTTTAGTAAAAATTTTATAAAAAATTTTTTTTTTAATTTTTTTCAAAGAGGGGCATTTTTCATATTTTTATTTTTATTTTTAAATAAAAGCTTAATATTTTTCCTTTAAAATGATTCCTATTTTATTTTGGCACGCGAAAATTTCTTTAATACAATAATTTTTAAAATGTCTTTAAAATCAGTTCTTGAAGATGAAGATATAGAAAAATCTTCAAGAACTGATTTTAAAGACATTTTCAAAATTATTGTATTAAAGAAATTTTCGCGTGCCAAAATAAAATAGATATCATTTTAAAGGAAAAATATCAAGCTTTTATTTAAAAATAAAAATAAAAATATAAAAAATGCCCCTCTTTGACAAAAATTAAAAAAAATTTTTTCAAATAAAATTTTTACTAAAATTTTTCTAAAAAAATTTTTATATTTATATTCGAAAAGGTTGGAAAAAATACTTTAGAAATCGTTTTATTAATTTCTTCTTAGAAAGCCAATTACACGACTTATCTAATATATAAAATTCCCCTGTCACGGTTTTAGAGGCTGAACTCCTCCGAAACGCCTGAACCGATTCTCATGAAATTTTGTCAGCATATTGGGTAGGTCTGAGAATCGGCCAACGTCTAACTTTTTTTTCGCTACGTGTCTAGGGTCTTCAGATCAAAACGTGGACCTGGGTACCCCTAGAATGTGTTTACACAATATGGATATCAAATGAAAGCTGTTGATGAGTGCTATTATACAGGATAGTTTTCATACAACTGGGAGGCTAAGGTCTCGAGATATAGCCCAAAACGTGGACCGGGTACCCGTAGAATGTGTTTATACAATATGGATATCAAATGAAAGCTGTTGATGAGTGCTATAGTAAAGGATAATTTTCATACCCCTGGGTGACTAGGGTCTCGAGATATAGGCCAAAACGTGGACCCGGGTACTTCTAGAATGTGTTTATACAATATGGATAACAAATGAAGGCTGTTGATGAGTGCTATAGTACAGGATAATTTTCATACAACTGGGAGGCTAGGGTCTCGAGATATAGCCCAAAACGTGGACCCGGGTACCCGTAGAATGTGTTTATACAATATGGATATCAAATGAAAGCTGTTGCTGAGTGCTATAGTAAAAGATAATTTTCATACCCCTGGGTGACTAGGGTCTCGAGATATAGGCCAAAACGTGGACCCGGGTACCCATAGAATGTGTTTATACAATATGGATAACAACTGAAAGCTGTTGATGAGTGATTTAGTAGAGGATAATTTTCATACCCCTGGATGACTAGGGTCTGGAGATTTAGGCAAACGTGGGCCCGTGAACGCCTAGACAATGTTTTTACATTGTGGGTATGAAATTGAAGCTGTTGATGAGTGCTTTAGTACAAGGTAGTTTTCATACCTATTGGTGACTAGGGTCTCGAGATATAGGCCAAAACGTGGATCAGGGCAACACTAGGATGTGTTTTTACATTATGGGTATCAAATTGAAGCTGTAGATGTGTGCCAAAATACAGAGTAAGTTTTACACCGCTGAGTGACTAGGGTCTCGAGATATAGGCCAAAACATGGACCCGGATACCCCTAGAATGTGTGTGTATTATGAATATCAAATGAAAGCTGTTGCTGAGAGCTCTAAAGTTCATTGTGATATTCGATTTAGTCGCATCAACCTGGCAAAACTGATAAATATGCATGCGAAGCCGAAATAAAGACAATAATTAATAATACCCACATACCTGTTTACATACGTCCTATTCGATTTGCCTGAAGTTTCGTATATAAATTTTCCTATATTAGTATTTACGATGCTTTTTTCCGGGAAGTATACCAGAGACGGACTGGGACTGGGATTAGGACTAGGACTGGGACTGATACTGAGACTCGGAGTGGGACTGGGACTGAGACTCGGAATAGGACTGGAACAAAATACATACCACCCTCTGGGACTGGCAATAAGAGATGAAGAAGAAGGAGAAAAACTTGAGAGAAGAGAAAAGAGGGAAGGAGACTGAGAAAGAGATAGAATGTGACGAAGATGGAGATGAAGCGAAAAAGACGGAGGGAGGAGTGAATAAAAAGATTAGGAAAAAGTGTAGAGGGTTAGGGCAGAGTTAGACGGAAAAGCTTATTAAAATGTATGCAGATAGGCCAAATTTAGGGCAGAACAACGTCTGCCGGGTCTGCTAGTGATTTATAGAAAAAAGGCTTCCATAAAAAAATTGCGAATTCAGACGCTTATATCTCCGTAACCATCCAAAATGTAGGAGCGAGCTTAATTGAAATTAACACTACTATATAGCACAGCAATTTCACCAAATTTGATTCAAATCGAAGCGATGAAGCTTTTTAAGTGGAACGGTTGATATACTTCACCACATATTCTGTCAAAATGAATGAAAATTTTAAATATTTTTGTAACTTCTACGAAAAGTACTATCAACTATATGAACATAAATTTTATATAGCTTAAATTTTTGAACTTATCCTTGAACAAAATTATATTCATAGTTAATTGGTAATCAAAGTTAAATTTGAATATTTCTAAAACTAGAAGAAGTTTGCTATGTATATTTTAAACAAATGTACTTGATTCGTGATGTTTTTGTTTTACTATTTTTTTTTTTCTTTAATTTTTATCTGTTTGTTGCAGCCACACCAGGAGGCTACCAGTTAACATTTGATTGTTACAAGTCTGTCACGTTTTTGTTACAAAAATCTTAAATGGGTGGACATTTTAGAGTTTATACCATTTATATATTTTGATATTCTCATCTTCATTTAAGTTTGGGGTGAGAACGTTTTATATTGATTGCAATACAAATACACTTAAACTTATAATACAAAAAAAAAAAAATAATAATTTAAAAAAAATATTTTGAACTCAAGCGGTTTTTCTGAAAATAATACTTACATTAAGTAATAAGAATAGTAAAAGCTAGAAAATAATTAGGTAGTTCCTAGGTACTAGTCATCGCACTTCTCATCAATATTGGGCATTGATCAGACAATTAAATAAGAGCGTTGGGTGCGTGAAATTTCTAAAAATGTGAGGCGTAGCATAACCTGATTAAGGTTAAGTTGGCCTTACTTATCAATATCAATCAAATTTTGACGCGTCAAACACTTTTATTTAATTGTCTGATCAACGCCCTAGATTAATGAGGAGTCTGTTGTCTAGTACTTAGGACCTACCTAATTATTTTCTAGCTTTTTTATTATTATTACTTCATCTAAATATTTTTTTCAATAAAACCGTTTAACTTAAAAATTTTTATTAAATATTTTATTTTCAAGTTTTTAGTCTTTATTTAATTGCCTATTATTTCTCATTCTACTTTGTTCATTTAGTGACTCATTATTACAAGGATTCTTTAATGACAATTTGTTACAATCTAAGTCCTCAATATATTATCCTTCAAAAAACTTTACTTGACTGAGCGCCACGTATGCTTGTCCCTACCCGAACTCCAAAGTATTTTGATGTCACTTCTACCGGACTGTATGTAATATTTGTTCCAAATATGAGCCAAATCGGACCACAAATACAAGTATTTTTATATTCAGCTGAGCAGAACTCACAAAGTGTATTAATTTTGTTCGCATAACGGTAATTCGTAACGGCATAAACTAATCGAAATAGATATAGACTTCTAGCCATGTACGTCCGTCCGTCGGTCCATCCGTACACACGATAACTTGAGTAAAATCTGAGGTATCTTAATGAAATTTTGTATGTAAGTTCCGTCATCTCAGATCACTATTTAAAATGAACGAAATCGGACTATAACCACGCCCATTTTTTCGATATCGGAAATTTCGAAAAACCGAAAAACTGCGATAATTCATTACCAAAGACGGATAAAGCGATTAAACCCGGTAGGTTGGTTGACATCTTGACGCAGAATAGAAAATTAGTAAAATTTTGGACAACGGGCGTGGCACCGCCCACTTTTAAAAGAAGGTACTTTATAAGTTTTGCAAGCTGTAATTTGGCAATCGTTGAAGATATCATGATGAAATTTGGCAGTTACTCCTATTACTATATGTACGCTTAATAAAAATTAGCAAAATCGGAGAAGGACCACGCCCACTTTTAAAAAAATTTTTTTTTAAAGTAAAATTTTAACAAAAAATTTAATATCTTTACAGTATATAAGTAAATTATGTCAACATTCAACTCCAGTAATGATATGGTGCAACAAAATACAAAAATAAATGAAAATTTCAAAATGGGCGTGGCTCCACCCTTTTTCATTTAATTTGTCTAGGATACTTTTAATGCCATAAGTCGAACAAAAATTTACCAATCCTTATGAAATTTATTAGGGGCATAGTTTCTATGGCGATAACTGTGAAATTGGACGAAATGGGTTGAAGCCACGCACAGTTTTTATACAAAGTCCACCGTCTGTTCTTCCTCTTGGTCGTTAACACGATAACTTCAGCAAAAATCGATGTATCTTTACTTAACTTAGTTCACGTATTTATCTAAACTCACTTTATCTTGGTATTAAAAATGGGCGAAATCCGACATTTCGAAAAATGAAAATAAATGCCATAATTCTATAACAAATACGAAACGCAAAATATAACTTTTGAAAATACTTTGTAAAATGGGTGTGATACCTACCATATTAAGTAGAAGAAAATGAAAAAGTTCTGCATGGCGAAGTCATAAGCCCTTGGAATCATGGCAGGAATACTGTTCGTGGTATTGCATAAATAAATAAATTAGCGTTACCCGACAGATTTTGGTCGATATCTCGAAAACGCTTCCACATATACAACTAAGGGCCACTTCCTTTTAAAACCCTCATTAATACCTTTAATTTGATACCCATGTCTCCAAAGCTCTCAGCTGAGTATATAATGTTCGGTTACACCTGAACTTAGCCTTCCTTACTTGTTAATATCTCGACTCTTGCATCACCTAGCGGCGATTTTTTTCGTAGGTCGCTTTCTATTCATGTATGTATTATGCCAAATCGGACCACAAATACGATTTTTTTTAATATCTCGACCTTAGCGCCACCTATCGGATAATCAGGTTCTAAGCTATATTCCAAGTTTCAAGCTTGTAGCTTATCGGGAAGTTTCTTAAATTTCAATTACTCGCTACACAGAGGCAAGGTAAATCAAACCGTTTAAAATACATGGTTTGGTAATTTGTTAACTAGATTATTTTTGGGCTAAGGACCCAAAACTTAATAAGCGAATACGCATAGCTTTCCCTTTATTTATTCTTCGATAAATGTTTAGGTCATTAAATATTATTATTAAAATTTAAAAATTGCTTCAAATAAATGTTTTCATACATTTAAAAAAGCAATACGGGCAATCCCCGACTAAATCATTAAATATTAGTTTTATAGAAGAAATAGAACAAAAGTACAAAATAAATTAACACTTTAAAGGAGTCTAATATAAATTTGCGTTCAAAGGCTCAAGAATATAATAAATCCATTGAAATTTGTATAAGATATTCCCATTTAACCATTTCTAGTCGACAAATATCATATATATAGCAGATAAGATTCACCAGAAAAATGCAAGCTAATTTGTTCTGCACAACAATATAAAACATACATTATTCTTAAAGATTCAAATCTTGTTAAAATAAAAACAGATTTTAGATTTTCCTCAGACAATCCTTTGTATAAATAAATTAAAAAAGAGATACAAGAATCCTAATTTTCGTCATATTTTGTAATATTTCTCTAACATCTCCAAGAATCAACTAACAGTTTATACAGTGCTGAAAGCGAAAAATGTCCTGCTTCTGACACATATAAGTTTTGTTCATTGGCTAAACAGAAGTAAAGTTACAGGTCAATATACGGATCAACTAATGGATGAGAAATAATTGACTTGACAAATTTTAGTTAACCGAACATTCCGGAAAATTTTAGTACTTAAACAGACCTATTAAACATCTGAGAGCTTTTAATTTTCAAGTCGGCGTTTGCTTACTAGCAAAATATTAAGGATAAGAACAGCATCCACTTATAAGACCTCCGTTTTCCAAAAAAATTTTAACGCTAAATTAAAGTCCAAACAAAATTTTATTAAAAGTAAAAATTAAGATCTGGTTTAACAGCGCAAAATGTAAAGAAAGGATGTTATATTTTGTTAGTAAGCCATCCAAATTTGCAACACCGATGAAGCCTTTCTTTAAAATCATGTTTGTCTGTCCATGATGAGGCGAAAGAATAAACTTTTCGATTTCCCCATTACACACATATTTAATCCCAAGTGATAGAAATAAAGTCTGACCACTTTCGATTTTCGGTTCGTGATGGAACTTTTTGGGAGTCGCCCATATATACATAAACAAATAAAACAACTCCGTTTGTTGCTATTATGTATTTAATTATCGATATTTCGATCTCAATCTGAGATCATCTTCAGGACTGTAATAAAAAACAATAAAAACACACATTAAATTACACATAAAAAACATATCCATCTCTTAAACATAATGCATAAGCGCGACTTACATCTTCCGCTGTGATGCAAAGACTAACAAGTAAGGAAGGTTAAGTTCGGGTGTAACTGAACACTACATACTCAATTGAGAGCTATGGTGACAACATAAGGGAAAATAAAAATGTAGGAAAATGAACCGAGGGTAATCCTGGAATGTGTTTGTATGACATGTGTATCAAATGAAAGGCATTAAACAGTATTTTATCAGGGAGTGGGCCATAGTTCTATAGGTGGACGCCATTTAGGGATATCGCCATAAAGGTGCACCAGTGATGACCCTAGAATTTGTTTGTACAACATGGGTATCAAATGAAAGGGGTTAATGAACATTTTAAAATGGAGTGGGCCTTAGTTTTATAGGTGGACGCCTTTTCGAGATATCGACATTAAGGTGGACCAGAGGTGACTCTAAAATTTGTTTGTGCGATATGGGTATCAAATTAAAGGTATTAATGAGGGTTTTAAAAGGTAGTGGTGGTAGTTGTATAGGTGGTCGCCTTTTCGAGATATCGGCATAAAGGTGGGCCAGGGGTGACTCTGTAATGCGCTTGTACGAAATGGGTATCAAATGGGTATTAATGAGGGTTTTAAAAGGGAGTGGTGGTAGTCGTATAGATGGTCGCCTTTTCGAGATATCGGCATAAAGGTGGACCAGGGGTGACTCTAGAATGTGTTTGTACGATATGGATATCAAATTAAAGGTATTAATGAGGGTTTTAAAAGGGAGTGGTGGTAGTTGTATAGATGGTCGCCTTTTCGAGA
The DNA here is from genome assembly GCF_040869045.1 of Eurosta solidaginis. Taxonomy (NCBI): domain Eukaryota; kingdom Metazoa; phylum Arthropoda; class Insecta; order Diptera; family Tephritidae; genus Eurosta; species Eurosta solidaginis. Next base: position 240,791,426 of record NC_090321.1, read on the forward strand.
TATCGGCATAAAGGTGGACCAGGGGTGACTACAGAATGCGTTTGTTCAATATGGGTATCAAACAAAATGTGTTAATGGGTATTTCAAAAGCGCGTGGGGTTTAGTTCTATAGGTGGACGCCTTCTCGAGATATAGCCATAAAGGTGGACCAGAGTTGACTCTAGAATGTGTTTGTAGGATATGGGTTGCAAATTAAAGGTATTAATGAGGGTTTTAAAAGGGAGTGGCCCTTAGTTGTATATGTGAAGGCGTTTTCGAGATATCGACCAAAATGTGGACCAGGGTGATCCAGAACATCATCTGTCGGGTACCGCTAATTTATTTATATATGTAATACCACGAAGAGTATTCCTTCCAAGATACCAAGGGCTTTTGATTTCGCCCTGAAAAACTTTTTCATTTTCTTCTACTTAATATGGTAGGTGTCACACCCATTTTACCAAGTTTTTTTCTAAAGTTATATTTTGCGTCAATAAACTAATCCAAATACCATGTTTCATCCCTCTTTTCGTATTTGGTATAGAATTTTGACATTTTTTCGTTTTTCGTAATTTTCGATATCGAAAAAGTGGGCGTGGTCATAGTCCGATGTCGGCCATTTTTTATACCAATACAAAGTGAGTTCAGATAAGTACGTGAACTGAGTTTAGGAAAGATATATCGATTTTTGCTCAAGTTATCGTGTTAACGGCCGAGCGGAAGGACAGACGGCCGACTGTGTATAAAAACTGGGCGTGGCTTCAAACCGATTTGGCCCCTTTTCACAGAAATATGTTATCGTCCCAGAATCTAAGCCTCTATCAAATTTCACAAGGATTGGTAAATTTTTGTTCGACTTATGGCATTAAAAGTATCCTAGACAAATTAAATGAAAAAGGGCGGAGCCACGCCCATTTTGAAATTTTATTTTAGTTTTGCATTTTGTTTCACCATATAATTACTGGAGTAATGTTGACATAATTTACTTATATACTGTAAAGATATTAAATTTTTTGTTAAAATTTGACTTAAAAAAAAATGTTTTTAAAAGTGGGCGTGGTCGTTCTCTGATTTTGCTAATTTTTATTAGTCATACATATAGTAATAGGGGTAACGTTCCTGCCAAATTTCATCATGATATCTTCAACGACTGCCAAATTACAGCTTGTAAAACTTTTAAATTACTTTCTTTTAAAAGTGGGCGGTGCCACGCCCATTGGTCAACATTTTACTAATTTTCTATTCTGCGTTATAAGTTCAACTCTCCTACCAAGTTTCATCGCTTTATTCGTCTTTGGTAATGAATTATCGCACTTTTTCGGTTTTTCGAAATTTTCGGTATCGAAAAAGTGGGCGTGGTTATAGTCCGATATTGTTCATTTTAAATAGCGATCTGAGATGAGTGCTCAGGAAGCCACATACCAAATTTCATCAAGATACCTCAAAATTTACTCAAGTTATCGTGTTAACGGACAGACGGACGGAGGGACGGACGGACATGGCTCAATCAAATTTTTTTTCGATCCTCATGATTTTGATATGTGGAAGTCTATATCTATCTCGATTTTTTTATACCTGTACAACCAACCGTTATCCAATCAAAGTTAATATACTCTGTGAGCTCTGCTCAACTGAGTATAAAAATTGTGAAGAAAAGTGATTATCGGAACCAACGAAAAAACTAAACAGAGACTGTAAATATGTAGATAATCAAATGAAATACCGTAATAGTAAACAAAAATAGAGAAACATTTACAACAATAATATGGCAAGTGGCGAAAATAATGATAATAATAATGCAGGGATGCATAAAAGTAATCAGGTGTATAGTTATTGTACCAAGGCACAGAAACTGCATGAGTGTGCATGTACAGAGAATGGAGCAAATTGTTATTATTTTTGTTTTATTTTATCACGAGTATTGGTTGCGGTAGGCGTACGCACAATGATCCGTGTCAGCCTTAAAATTCATCCTTTTATCATTAGGGGTGTTCACTATGTGAAGCATTTCTAATTTCTAAAGTAAAACGCTTATGATAATTTTTCTCCTCTTCCAAAATTTTGATATTTTCGAAATCCGGGTAATGTCCGGTATCCCTACAATGAGATGGTAGAGCCGTTTTGTTGTCAGAAAAATTTCTCCTTAATTTTATATTGGATTTATGAGCGGATATCCTTGTCTTCAGTTTTGATTTTGTAGTACCCACATATACTTTCTCGCATACATGGGACCCGTCGCCGTTGCAAGGAATTCTATAAACAACATCCGATTTTTCCTGTATTGGTATTGGGTCTTGTAATCTGCTGAACACCTTTTTTAAATAATTGCTGTAGGTAAATGCTAGCTGAACATTGACCATGTCATACATTTTTGAATGTTTGATCCTCTCTGAAAACCCAGGGATATATGTGACGGATTTATATATTTTGGCATTTTGATTTTTCTCCTTATTATCTTTACCTAGACGCGAGTAATAATTATATATAAGTTTGTTCACTAATTTAAATGGAAAATCATTCTTTTCGAGGGTATCCTTTATAAGTTTAATATTTTTGGTATGGTAAATTCTATCACTAATGGAAAGAATTCGTCTCACGAAATTATTGGCCGTGTTCACTATTACTCCTCTATCATGCTGTGAGTTGAAGTTAATCAGTCTGCCGGATGCAGTAGGTTTTTTGTACCAGTCTAATTCTAATTGGTTGTTCCTCCTAATCACTAGGGAATTTAATCGATCGGTGGTATCCGTTAAGTAGGTTAAGCAAAATATTTGTGTCATCCGTTTTTATTATCGCGAACAAATCATCTACATATTTCGTTAGCATTCGTGGTTTGTTCGGCGCTTCTATTTCAAACTGGGATAAAAGTTCCTCCATCACAATATCCGCAATAACCGGTGACGCTGGGATCCCATAGGCATTCCCGATCGTTGCTCGTATATTTTATCCTTATATTTTAAATACCGATTTTCCCTAATGACTACCGTCCATTAGTGATAGAATTTACCATACCAAAAATATTAAACTTATAAAGGATACCCTCGAAAAGAAGAATTTTCCAATTAAATTAGTGAACAAACTTTTATATAATTATTACTCGCGTCTAGGTAAAGATAATAAGGAGAAAAATCAAAATGCCAAAATCTATAAATCCGTCACATATATCCCTGGGCTTTCAGAGAGGATCAAACATTCAAAAATCTATGTCATGGATAATGTTCAGCTAGCATTTACCTACAACAATTCTTTAAAAAAGGTGTTCAGCAGATTAAAAGACCCAATACCAATACAGGAAAAATCGGATGTTGTTTATAGGAATCCTTGCAATGGCGACGGGTCCCACGTATGCGAGAAAGTATATGTGGGTACTACAAAATCAAAACTGAAGACAAGGATATCCGCTCATAAATTCAATATAAAATTAAGGAACAATTTTTCTGACAACAAAACGGATCTATCATCTCATTGTAAGGATACCGGACATTACTCGGATTTCGAAAATATCAAAATTTTGGAAGAGGAGAAAAATTATCATAAGCGTTTTACTTTAGAAATGCTTCACATAGTGAACACCCCTAATGATAAAAGGATGTATTTTAAGGCTGACACGGATCATTGTGCGTACGCCTACCGCAACCTGATTTTAAAGCACAACCAATACTCGTGATGAAATAAAACTAAAATAATAACAATTTGCTCCATTCTCTGTACATGCACACTCATGCAGTTTCTGTGCCTTGGTACAATAACTATACACCTGATTACTTGTATGCATACCTACATTATTATTATCATTATTTTCGCCGCTTGCCATATTATTGTTGTAAATGTTTCTCTATTTTTGTTTACTATTACGGTATTTCATTTGATTATCTACATATTTACACTCTCTGTTTAGTTTTTTCGTTGGTTCCGATAATCACTTTTCTTCACAATTTTTAGTCTTTGCATCACAGCGGAAGATGTAAGTCGCGCTTATGCATTATGTTTAAGAGATGGATATGTTTTTTATGTGTAATTTAATGTGTGTTTTTATTGTTTTTTATTACAGTCCTGAAGATGATCTCAGATTGAGATCGAAATATCGATAATTAAATACATAATAGCAACAAACCGAGTTGTTTTATTTAAAAGAGGCCTAGAGCTCACAAACAGAAAAATATATATATTTATTCATTAACGGCCAATAAACAAATTAATTAAAAACAAAAAATTTAAAAAAGTATAGCAAAATGCGTCATTTCATTTCGCTAGAATATCAGTCGATATGTGCGTTTAATTTGTTATTTTGATAGAACAAAATATGTTTGTTCAGCTAATTAAAAAAAAAAAAAAGTAAGTGTTTCTCAGTTTGGGTGTAACCGAATCTTATATACTCAGCGTGGGTTTGAATTGTGAAGCTCATTTCACGCTCATTAAAAAATGTTTCCTAATTTGCTCCTACAATAAAACTTGGTAAGCGAAATATCAGTGACACAAAACTATTTTTCGCTAACATATAGCAAATTATTCTAGTCCGCGACCCTTTTAGAAATCTTTTATATAAAAGTGGGCGTGGTCTTCCTTAGAAATATTTAGAAATATTTCCTGCTATAAGGGAAATATATGTACCAAATCTTATTACGAGCGTTTAATTTTTCTTCGAATTATGGCTCCCGCAACATAGAAAATTGTTTGGTCATAGAAGTGGCGGTACAACGCCCATTTTCAAAAATTAAAATTTTTTCCTTTTCCTTGTTATAATTTCGTATGAAAAATGAAACACCATTATAAAAATGGGCGTGGGCCTTCACCGATTTCGTTAATCTTTCTTGGAAGCATTCTTTTGTAGTAAAGGAAACCCCTCTGACGAATTTTGTTTTAAAAAAGTATAGCAAAATGCGTAATTTCATTTCGCTGGAATCAGGGCCGTAGAGAGAAAATCCGGGTCCGGGACTAAACAATTTACGGGCTCCCTATAAAAAATCCACTAATACATTTGATTAATTTGAGTTAATGACGTCTCAGTCACGAGTTATTATTGATGGATTACATCAAACAAAAATTTTGTAACATCAGCTAAATGATTTTTGGACTAAGAGCTGAAAATAAAATTTACACAGAATATTTTCTCTTTATACTGTTTTATTGTAACGTGGAAATAAAATTTTCTTTTAACAGCCACGTATTGCTTTAAATAATCTTTTCTAGTTATTTGGTAACATTTTAGTACATTTCTGATAAATATAATGATGATTGTAAATTTTAATTATTCAATATAGAAGGTTGGGATATCAAAGAGTGGTTTTCTTGCTTGCTTCGCTGGAAATTTTTGTATAATAATATTAAAATTTAACTGTCTTGCCAAAATGGATTCAACACAAAGCGTGGCAAGTCGTGAAACTCGCTCTTGAGATGAACACTATCTGTGAAAGTTTTTGATTCTTGATTTCATCTATGTCTTCAAATTGTCACAAAAAGGAAAACGTCTCGTTTAAATTTCTCATAGCTGCAAATCGTTCAGTTATGCCAGTGGTTACCGAATCGACGATCACCGAGAATGTATTGTTTTTAAAATCAGACTCTGGATCATCCGTAATCATCTCATTTCCATTATCTTAAAAATTCTTTTGGGCTTTCTCTTTCGAATGTCCAAAAACTTTGGCGAGATGTTCAATTGAATAGCAACTGCTTTGCATTCGTTTAAAATTGTTTCCTATTGGTTCCTGATCAACTTCATATCAGCTAATAAGGCATCCAGATGTCGAACCGTAACATCTATGGTGGCGTTTCTAGCTTGGAGGACCATGTTTCTTTCATTAATTGTAGTCAGTATTTTGAACCAAATTGAGGACAGTAAGATATATTATAACTTGTTGATGTACTTGAGAATGCCGGTAACATCTCCGTATGCTTACGTAGTCAAATTTGCTTTTGGCTGAGAGACTATGAAGAGAGCTCGATATATTTTTTTGAGGATGTCCCATCGTTGTAGAGTGCTGCTGAAAATAGTAAAACATTTTTGTACAACTCCGAAGAAAGTAATTGGAGCCGTACAACATTCTGCAGCATCAACATCACATAAATTGAGAGTGTGGGTTTGTAGTATCCTTTTTTATTATTTATATTTTTATTAAGAATATTCACATATAAAGAGTATAACTTCTTGAAGGTAAAAATTGAATCCAACTGAAAATTTTTGAAAATTAAAATATCAAAATTGAAAATTAAAATATTGATGGAACATATTAAAATACAAATTTCAAAGTAACTTAAACACAAAGTTAAATAAAAGTAAGAACCCTACATTACTCCCCCTTCCAGAGAATTAACATTAAATAAATTAAATGTGACTTTCTTCTTTGTTTTAGTGTTATTGTGATGAGTGTTAGAGTTGTTAGGTAACGTTTCAATAATCGCTGGTTTTAGCCTGTCAATCGGGATAGTTTTATTCTCATTATCAATTTCTATTTTAAAATACTTCTTGTTTTTTTCAAGTATCTTGTATGGACCTTCATACGGTTGTTGTAAAGAACGCTTATTAATTAAACGAACAAAAACTAATTTACATGTTTGCAAATCTTTCGGAACATAAAAACCAACATTAGAGTTATGATGATTTAAACTCGAATGAACATTTCTAAATTTTTCACGTAATTTACCCAAAATTTCATTTGATGATGAATTTTCAGATGTTTGAACAATAAGTTCATCTTAAATTTAAAGTAATCTTCTATTTTGTCCAAGAACCATTTCAGCCGGTGTAGCCGAAATATCTTCTTTAAATGTTGATCGCAAACCTAACAGTATTAGAGGTAGCTCTCCATACCAATCTCTGGTTCCATTTGTAGCCATTAAAGAAGATTTCAATTGCCTATGAAATCGCTCTACCATGCCATTCGCTTGAGGATGATAAGCTGACGTTGTAATTTGATGACTACCCAATAACTTTGTTAATTCTGTAAACAATTTTGAAGTAAATTGAGCACCCTGATCAGTAGTTATTTCTAGAGGTACACCAAACCGAGATATATATTCACATACAAATTTATTTGCAATTGTTTCTGCAGAAATTTCCCTTAATCCGTATGCTTCTGGCCAACGTGTGAATCTATCGATAATAGTCAAAATATAGCGATGTCCCTTTGAAATAGGTAAAGGTCCTACAATATCTAAATGAATATGTTCGAATCTTTTGTTCGGTATTGAAATTTTACTAACTGGTGACTTCGTATGTCGATAAACTTTAGATTTTTGACAACTAATACATTACTTGGACCATCTATTAATTTCTTTATTCATGTTTGGCCAAAAATATTTTTTATATTTATTGGATTTTTATATTTATCGAATCCAATTTTATTTGTAATTGTCAATATTGAAATTTAAATGTTGGTAAAACATATTAAAATTACATAGTTCAAAGTAACTTAAACACAAAGTTAAATAAAAATAAGAACCCTACAGGGTTGCACAAGGAGAGTAATCAACATTCGAGTGTTTGTCGAGAATGTGGCGTAGTGCCCCGTTATAAGCTCCTTTCATATTGGTCGCGTTATCGTACCCTTGTGCACGACAATCTTCAATCAAGTATGGCAAATAAGATCAGCGATTTTCTGGCAACTTTTTTGGTTGCAATTCACGAAAGCCAAAAACCGCTCCTGAATTATAAAATTTGTTGTTTTCGAATTGAAATGGAGTTAGCGAAAAATGTATGTAAGCAACGTGACTAGCATCAGGCATAGCATCAACGATAATAGAAAAATACTTGGCTTTCTTGCCTTGATCTAATACAGATTCCCTAACGTGCTTTGCACAAATTTCTATAAACTCGTTCTGAATGTCTGGGGAAAGATAGTGAACTTGTAAACGTTTGTGCTGCTGTTGTGAAATCCAAACCTTCTCCAAATGATATCTAAATATCGCATTATAATGGCTTATGAGATCTTAGATGCCCAAAAAATGTCCATTGTTTCGTTCACCAAGATATATACCTTCCCTTTGAAAGCTAGACCCCTTTCACCCTAAAATAAAATAGTGTCCAAAATTCTATATGTTCTTTCCACTTTTGAGTTTCAGTGATTAGCTGTTCATTGATAAGTGTATCAGTTTTAGCCTCCTTTTGAATTAGATTTTGTAAAGATCGCCATTGACTATACTACTTAAAGTGATCTTGAGTATTTTCGTGTGATGGCAGTTTATCGTATAGCTTCTTCCATACCTGGAATTTCGAATATCCGCAGAACAAATTTTAGGTAGATTTAAAGTATTGGTTCATAATAAATGACATGGTAGGCAATAAAAAGCATTGCTACTTGATGACCTCGGCGAATTTTTTCGTTGACTTCTTCAGATCGCAAGAAAAAACTGATTATTCACGGTACCGCTATCGAAGTCGTTTAAATAATCTGGACTTTGATACAGAGTTTGTGGTAATGTTGGAAGACTTTTTGAAGATGAACTTTCATCGGTTTCACCACGAAAACGATTTCGATTTCATATAAACATAAATTTTTGTTTGATGAACAACAAAAGACTCTCCTGAATTAAAAAAAATGTCTTAGTACCTATAAATCGTGGGCCCCCTGAGAACCCCCCCTCTCCCCTCTCGCGACGGGCCTGGTTAGAATATCAGTAGAAATGTACGTTTAATTTGTTATTTTGATAAAACAAAATATCTTTGTTCAGCTAATTAAAAAAACACAAAAAAAAGTAAGTGTGCCTAAGTTTAGGTGTAACCGAATATTATATACTCAGCGTGAGTTTGAATTGTACAGTTCATTTCATATACATTAACTTTTTAGAATTTTGTTACGATAGATAAATTTTTTTTTTTTGGGGCTAAAGAAGTGTTTGAAAGGAATAGGGGCGTGGCACCGCTCATTAAAAATGTCTCTTAATTTCTTCTTCTAATAAAACTTGGCAAGTGAAATATCATTGATACACAAATATTTTTCGCTAAGATATATCTTATTATTCTAGTCTGCGATCCTTTTAAAATTCTTGTATATAAAAGGGGGCGAGGTCTTTAACCGATCCCGAAAATTTCTTAGTAATATTACCTGCCATAAGGAAAATATGAGTACCAAATTTTATTACGATCTTTTAATTTTTCTTCTTTTTTGATAAAGCTTATTTTATTCGTCCACGACCCTTCAAAAAATCTTTTATATAAAACTGGGCGTCGTCCTTCACCGATTTCGTTAATTTTTCTTTGAAGAATTCTTTGTTATAAAGGAAACCTCTCTGTCGAATTTTGTTATGATACGTTTAACGGCTTTTGATTTATGATTAATGATATTTTTAAAATTTATTTTATTATAAGTGGGCGGTGCCACGCCCAATTACAAAAAACAAATCAAGGGTCTTAATATCAGTTTACACATCAAATTTTAAGATTCAAAATATTCAGGTTCTATGTCTTTTCCAGAATGTTAAAAATGTAAGAAGTGGGCGGGGTTACCATCCGATTTCCCTCAATTTTAATAGCGCTGGGAGATAAGACCCAAGGAACCCATATAATAAATTTCACTATTTCATTCTCAATATTTAATCAAGTTATAGTATGCACCGACAGATGGACGGACGGTTGGATGGACATGGCTAAATCTATTCCTTTTTTCATCCTCAGCATGTTGATATATGGAGTTCTATATTTATCTCGATTCGTTTATGCCCCTTATGTTACCAAAGTTAATACATTCTGTGTGCAAAGTAAATGGAGCTATTTCAAAATCTTTAAAAAAAGTTCTTCTGGGGAGCATTGGAGCCTACCTTTTTAAAATATCCAGCATGTCATTCCTTCTAATTATCAATGTGTGGTTACTTTCGCGACTGCGAACATTTCGCGATTTGTTGGGACTATTCAAAGATTATTTTCTGGACGGTCTCGGTACTGTTTTCAAGATCATATATCGGTATATGGCTATAGTTTATGCTGTATTTTCTTCATGCGGACTGACCCGCGGTTATTAGCTAGTTTTACGAATATGTGAAAGATGAGCGGACGTTTAAATCTATAAAATATAAAAAATTAACGTCTCATCAATAATTAAGGCAAGCTATTGATTATGTCAGCCCGCTTAAGTTGTAAGTGTTGTTGCACAATATTTAGTATATTGCTCCGAGCTTTAGTTTTGCAGCAGTGTACGACGGAATATTACCAGCTTGAGAACAGATGAGACTAATAAAGTGTTCACTTTGTTTGTTCACATGTGAACTTAATAACGCAATTCAACTTTGCAAATACATATGCATGGGCAAGTCCTTGGTAACGGACCCGAATTCGCTCGAATTTCAACCTGCATAAAGGGGAACATGATGAGTGGATATTACAATATTTGAAGCAATAATTGTGGGTACCTCAAGAATTTAAGTACATATATATGACCATATATGATGAGGTTCGGGCGCGACTTGGAATAGAAGTAATTTTATAATACTTGTGAAAGTATGCAACACTTAAAGAAGCTAAGGGGAGATCTTACATTCCTTAAATGAGAGACAGAATTGGAAATAAAGGCTCAATGCTCGTATATGTTCGAAACCTGAAATATCTTTTAAAACACGTCAGGCTGCGGAAGCGAAAACGTACAGCTTTTCCTTTATTTCTTCTTAGATAAATTTTTAGGTCATTAAATAATAATTTTATAGAAGAAAAAATAGAACACAAGTACAAAATAAATCAAAAAATTAAAGAGGCCATATATACTTTTGCGTTCAAAAACTCACTAATATAATAAATCCATTGAAATTTGTATAGGATATTCCCATTTAACCATTTCTAGTCGACAAATATATGTATATGTATACTAGCAGACTCGGCAGACGTTGTACTGCCCTGAATTTGGCCTACCTGCATACATTTTGAAAAACTTTTTACGTCTGCTCTCCCCCTCTTCACTTTTTCCTAATCCTTTTATTCACTCCTCCCTCCGTCTTTTTTGCTTCATCTATCTTCGTCTCATTCTATCTCTCCCTCAGTCTATCTCTTTGGTTCCAGTCCCAGTCCCAGTCCCTGTCCCAGTCCGTCTCTGGTCGGAAAAAAGGGTTGTAAACACTAATATAGGCAAATGTATATACCATATTTCAGGAAAATCGAATCGGACGTATGTAAATAGGTATGTGGGTATTATTAATTCATGTCTCTATTTCGGCTTCGCATGCATATTTATCAGATTTGCCAGGTTGATGCGATTAAATCGAATATCACAATGAAAATTACTTTAGAGCTCTCAGCAAAAGCTTTCATTTGATATCCATATTCTATAAACACATTCTAGGGGTACCCTGGTCCACGTTTGAACAACATCGACTGATGCATCTCTTCAAACATCGGCGACCAACTAACACACATTTTAGCCTTTCCTTTTATATATATAGATTTTTATTTTTCACACTTCACTATAATATTAAAACGAAATGCAGATATTCATTGCTTTTGAAAGTCGGCTTAAAAATTGCACATGGAACAACTAAAGACTCTCATGAATTAAAAAAATGTCTTAGTACTTCTAAATCGCGGGCCCCCTCAGAAACTCCGGGTCCGGGGGTAATCCCCCCTCCCTCTCATCGGCCAGGTGATGTGCTATACTTGATATCATTAGCTATAATATTTTTAATTGATAATCAGGTTGTTTAATTAAATACCAAGCAATTACAAGGAAGTATATCTGCACCACCTGAAAATATGAGCGCCGCTTCGTATACGTAACATTTTATTATTACGTATAAACTTAAAAAAAAAAATTACAATAAAATAATATGGCTAATATAAACTGAGAAATAACTTATCCCATATTTCAAGTTAGATCTAACTACACACGGGGTGCAAAAAAAATCAAAATCGGTTCAGTGCTTTAGGAGTCCATCGCGGGCAAACATAGTGACACGCGCTTTTATATATAAAGATATTTTCAAGCAGATAAGATTCACAAGAAAAATGCAAGCTAATTTGTGCTGCTTCCTTTTGCGTCTTCAATACACCAATAAAACATACATTATTCTTAAAAATTCATATCTTGTTAAAATAAAAACAGATTTTAGATTTTCCTCAGACAATCCTTTGTATAAATAAATTAAAAAAGAGATACAACAATTCTAATTTTCGTCATATTTTGTAATATTTCTCTAACATCTCGAAGAATCAATTAACAGTTTATACAGTGCTGAAAGCGAAAAATGTCCTGCTTCTGACACATATAAGTTTTGTTCATTGGTTAAACAGAAGTAAAGTTACAGGTCAATATACGGATCAACTAATGGATGAGAAATAATTGACTTGGCAAATTTTAGTTAACCGAACTTTCCGGAAGTAAACAGACATCTGACATCTTTAATTTCAAGTCGACGTTTGCTTACTAGCAAAATAATAAGATAAAGGCAGTACCAATTTATAAAATGTTCCTTTTCCAAAGTTTTTGTAATGCTAAATAAAATCCTAGACAAAATTTTATTAAAATTAAAAATTAAGATCTGGGTTCAGCAGTGCAACAATATAAAGAAAGGATGTTATATTTTGTTAGTAAAACAACAAACTTTGCAAAACCAATGAAGCCTTTCTTTGAAATCATGTTTCTCGGTACATGATGAGGGGAGAGAATAAACTATTTGATTTCTACAACTGTTTTGTGATGGACCTTTTTTGGGATTCGCCCATTTATATATATAAAACTCAAATTATGTACATTATGTAAAATGTGGAATTGGGGAAAAGGGGGCGTGTCACTTTCTTAAAATGGGATTTTTCAGAACTATGTTTGCCGTAAAAACTTAGGTTATTATAACAGCTAAAGTTTGACTACAGAGTTGTTTGGCTGTTATTCCTTTAAGTTTAGTAATCTTTCGCCGTTAAAATTTTTTTGTTAAGTTCAGCCTATTCGCAAATTCCATCTATCTATAAATCTTATAAAATAAAGTCGCTAAATGCCATGTATACACGTAACTTCAAACAGAAACCTCCGATTTTAAAACGGTTTCTTGCATTTGAAAGCTTAGCTACGTGAGATGCTATAGTTAATATAATTTGAACATATATATTATAGGGACGTGGCAAATTACCAAAATGTAGTACAAAATCATACAATTTTTGTTTACATAGCTATAACTCATAAACGGATGGATGGATTAAAAAATTCTACTTTTCAGTAAAACTTTGAAATATTTACCTTCGATCTGCATCAAAACAAATACTTGTTTCCTTTCTTATATCAGCCAAATAGTTTAAACAAAAGTAACATTTTTACCAAAAAATTCGTGTGTGTGATTGTTCCGTGTCAACTGTGCGCACTAATTGCTTTTGAGTGAGGCATGATGCGACACACATACGTACATATTTACATAGCATTCGCTGTGTTATTTAACTTCGGGTGTAGGTTTATAGGCATGTATCAATGTACATATGTATGTATTTTCATAGGATATCAGCTTGGCATATGTATGTACATACATATTTATGTAACATAAATGGTTAATTGTTAATGCAACATAAATGGTTAAGAATGCATACATCTATTGAAAAATAATCTTTCGTTAAAAATATTAAACATTTCCTTAAAATTCTTCAAAAAAGTGTTATTTTTTGGTATTTTTGCATGTATCACTATCACTACATTTTATAAAACAGTCGCTTTTTCTATCCCATGTCCTTTTGAATACTTAAACCTTTAAAGCTACGCAACGGATTTTCATGCGCTTTTGTTTTAATAGATAGAGTGATTGAAGTTTGTACATTGTATAATAACATCCATTAAATAGTGGAGAAATTCTGTTATTTTTGAAGTTTCTAATGTGATGTATATATGTGCATATATAATAGAAATTGGTGTTAGTTACACTATTTATAACTCAAGAACGGATGAACAGATTTGGCTGAAAATTGGTGGAGGGGTAGCTTAGAACCAGGAGACAGACATAGGGTACTTTCTATCTCGTTCTGGATAGGGTATTGAGATCACAACGTAGACCTGTGTAATCCTGATATATGTTTGTACAATGTGGCCATCAAATGGAAGCTGTTTAAGAGTACTTTGATACGGGGTATTTTTCGTACCCGTGGGTGACTAGGGTCTCGAGATATAGGCCAAAATGTGGACCCGAGTACCCTAGAATGTGTTTATAGAATATGGATAACAAATGAAAACTGTTGATGAGTTCTTTAGTACAGGGTAGTATTCATACCTATTGGTGACTAGGGTCTTGAGGTTGAGGCCAAAACGTGGACCCGGATACCCCTAGAAAGTATTTATACAAGAAGGATAACAAATGAAAGCTGTTGATGAGTGCTTTAGTACAGAATAATTTTCATATCTGTTTGTGACTACGGTCTTGAGATATAGGCCAAAACGTGGATCAGGGTAACACTAGGATGTGTTTTTACATTATGGGTATAAATTGAAGCTGTTGATGAGTGCTTTAGTGCAGGGTAGTTTTCATACTTTTAGGTGACTAGGGTCTTGAGATATAGGCCAAAACGTGGATCAGGGTAAAACTAGGATGTGTTTTTACATTATGGGTATCATATTGAAGCTGTTGATGAGTGCTTTAGTGCAGGGTAGTTTTCATACCTTTAGGTGACTAGGGTCTTGAGATATAGGCCAAAACGTGGAATAGGGTAACATTAGGATGTGTCTATTGGTGACTAGGGTCTTGAGGTTGAGGCCAAAACGTTACCCGGATACCCCTAGAAAGTAATTATACAAGAAGGATAACAAATGAAAGCTGTTGATGAGTGCTTTAGTACAGAGTAATTTTCATATCTGTTTGTGACTAGGGTCTTGAGATATAGGCCAAAACGTGGATCAGGGTAACACTAGGATGTGTTTTTACATTATGGGTATAAATTGAAGCTGTTGATGAGTGCTTTAGTGCAGGGTAGTTTTCATACCTATTATTGACTAGGGTCTCGAGATATAGGCCAAAACGTGGAATAGGGTAACATTAGGATGTGTCTATTGGTGACTAGGGTCTTGAGGTTGAGGCCAAAACGTTACCCGGATACCCCTAGAAAGTAATTATACAAGAAGGATAACAAATGAAAGCTGTTGATGAGTGCTTTAGTACAGAGTAATTTTCATATCTGTTTGTGACTAGGGTCTTGAGATATAGGCCAAAACGTGGATCAGGGTAACACTAGGATGTGTTTTTACATTATGGGTATAAATTGAAGCTGTTGATGAGTGCTTTAGTGCAGGGTAGTTTTCATACCTTTAGGTGACTAGGGTCTTGAGATATAAGTCAAAACGTGGATCAGGGTAACACTAGGATGTGTTTTTACATTATGGGTATCATATTGAAGCTGTTGATGAGTGCTTTAGTGCAGGGTAGTTTTCATACCTATATGTGACTAGGGTCTCGAGATATAGGCCAAAACGTGGAACAGGGTAACATTAGGATGTGTTTTTACATTATGGGTATCAAATTGAAGTGTGCTTTAGTACAGAGTAATTTATGCCGCTGGGTGACTAGGGTCTCGAGATATAGGCCAAAACGTGGAACAGGGTACCATTAGGATGTGTTTTTACATTATGGGTATCAAATTGAAGCTGTTGATGTGTGCTTTAGTACAGAGTAATTTATACCGCTGGGTGACTAGGGTCTCGAGATATAGGCCAAAACGTGGACCCGGATACCCCTAGAATGTGTGTGTAATATGGATATCAAATGAAAGTTGTTGCTCAGGGCTTTAAAGTAATTTTCATTGTGATATTCGATTTAGTTGCACCAACCTGGCAAACCTGATAAATATGCATACGAAGCCGAAATAAAGACATGAATTAATAATACCCACATACCTATTTAGATACGTCCTATTCGATTTGACTGAAATTTGGCATATAAATTTGCCTATATTTGTATTTACAATCCTTTTTTCGGGGAAGTAGACCAGAGATGAGCTGGGAATAAGAGTAGGACTAGGGTTGGGACCGAGACTGGGAGGGGACTGGAACTCTGAGTGGGACTGGAACTCAGAATGGGACCGGAACAAAATACATACCACCCTATGGAACTGGAAATAAGGGATGAAGAAGAATGGGAAAAACTTGAGAGAAGAGAAAAGAGGGAAGGATAAAGAGACTGAGAAATAGATATAGTGAGACGAAAATAGAGATAGATGAGGCGAAAAAGATGAAGGGAGGAGTGAATAAAATGATTAAGAAGAAGTGAAGAGGGGAGGGCAGAGTTAGAGAGAAAAATATTTTTTAAAATGTATGCAGATAGACCAAATTTAGGGCAGAACAACGTCTGATGGGTCTGCAAGATGGTCATAGGCTGAAAATAACTTCAAAAAGGGGGTGGCACCTACCATACAAATGGAATATTTCATACAGCATAACTCTGGAAGTATTCATGCAAGAACATTGAAATCCAGTAAAGAGTTAAATTGGGTCAATCCCTAAGACCACTAAGAAAATAAGGGTTGAGAAAGAAGGGCGTGGCCCCCAACAAACTTCGTTATTTCAACACTTAAAATGTGATTGCAGAGTTGTGTTTGGCTGTTATTCCTTTAGTATTCTTTTATATTATTTTTACGGTTGGTATTTTTGGATACGTCTGGAGGAACCGGAAAAACATTTCTTTTTAATTTGATATTAATAGATGTAAGAGCAAAAAGAGAAATAACTATGGCCGTTTCTTTCTCAGATACCGCAGATACCCTTGGTGTGGTGGACGTACACCGCCGCATTTAAATGACCACTGTCTGCAAAGATGTGATACACGTGTGTGCAACATAAGCAAACGGTCAGGCCAAAGTGAGGGTGTGCGATGTGTGCACCATTACTCATAAACAGTCGCTGCAAATTTTAGACCAAACCCTTAAGAATTTAAGGTGTAATGACCATCCCAAAGGTAGTGGTCTTTAGTCGGCTTTACGTACAAAAATTTACGCTCTTTAGAAATATGAGAGGGTAATTTGGCACTTCAGCAGCAGCTTTTGCTAAACAACTTCCTGAAATTAATTATGGCAAAATTCCTATTTCTTTACTAACAGATTTTATTCCTTTTCCTGCAAGTTTTTGAGAAATTATGAAATCACCTGAATAGCAAATGCTTCTTCCAAACATTAAATCTATCCTTACAAACTATAAGTGGCTTTGAGAAAAGGCATTTTAGGTACCTTAAAATGAGGATGTTAATATCACTAGAACCAAGACAACTTATCGCTCTATTAACACAGCCATGGAAGAGTCCCAAGCTGTGCATATCCTATTGAGTTTATTGGCTCTTTTGAGCCATCAGAAATTTCTCCTCATCGATTGATCCTTAAAAAAGGGCCAATAATATCATAATATTTATGCTTCGTTATTTCGATACTCCATGCTTATGCAGTGGGACAAGGCTTTTCATCACAAAACTTTTACGAATGTCATTGAAGCAATTAATTTTATCGGCAAATTTCGAAAGCAAAAACGTTTAAAACCAAGGATTCCAATGATATCGATAGATTTGTCTTTTAAATTTCAAATTCTTCAAATTTTCTATCCTTATCTATGAAACTCAAGGGATTGATGAGCGCAATACAAACCTTTATAGCATCAGAGCTTCTGCAACTCAATTGTCAACCTCACCTATGCGAGGGGATTCCTGTTATAAATATAAATATATCACACAACAACAGTCATTAGCTGTAGGAGAAGTCAATCATACCAACTCATGTTTTACCCATGGCCAGTTACGCGTAGCCTACATGTTTTTATAGAAACGTGGGGCAAAACCCACGGCATAAGCTAGTATATACATAAACAAAAAAATTTAAACAAGTATAGCAAAATGCGTAATTTCACTTCGCTAGAATATCAGTCGATATGTACATTTTATTTGCTATTTTGATAGAACAATATATGTTTGTTCAGCTAATAAAAAAAAAAAAAGCAAAAGAAGTGTGTCTAAATTTCGGTGTGTAACCGAATATTATATACTCAGCGTTAGTTTGAATTGTACAGCTCATTTCAGATAAATAAACTTTTCAGAATTTGTTACGAATGATTAAGTTTTTTTTTATTGGGATATAGAAATGTTTGTTCGGAATAGGGCTGTGGCACCGCTCAATAAAAAAATGTCTCCTATTTTCTTTTTACAATAAAACTTGGCAAGTGAAATATCATTGATAAAAAACTATTTTTTGCTAAGATATATATTATTCTAGTCTACGATCCTTTTAAACATCTTTTATAAAAAAGGGGGCGTGGTCTTTAATCGATCGCGTCCAGTTTTCTTAGAAATATTTCCTGCTATAAGGAAAATATGAGTGCCAAATCTTATTACGAGCGTTAAATTCTTCTTCGACGTATTTCTCCCGAACATCGAAAATTGTTTGGTCATAGAAGGGGCGGTACCACGCCCATTTTCAAAAATTAAAATTTTTTCAATTTTTTTTTTTAATGGTGTGTTCAATTTATACTTATTATTAAGAATTCATGAGCTTAACACCGGCTTAAAATAATTGAATATTCAATTATTATGTTTTTTCTAAGAGAAGCTGAAAAGAAAGAAAAAAACATTTACTGGCATATTGTGATAGTACTATTTCGAAAACCTCCACGAATTCATCGTCAGTAATGTTATGAAAGGTTTCACCGAGATTCGAATCGCGTATCACACGGTGAAACTGCAGTTGCCTTAACCACTAGGCCATTCTGCTTGTATTTGTCCCCTTGCTTAATTCAGTTTATCTACTATCTTAATAATAAGCATAAATTGAACACACCATTAAAAAAAAAACGTATATATGTAAAACTGAGCCCGAGTTTACATAGCTTCTCATTCGCAACGAAAAAGAAACTTTACCAAAATAAAACCTACATACCTACACACAAATTAATAGAGGCAGAATGTCTCAGTTGTGTTGTTAGTGTAGAAATATGATAAACTGAATTAACTAAGGAGACAAATACAAGCAGAATAGCCCAGTGTTTAAGGCAACTGCAGTTTCACCGTGTGATTTGCGGTTCGAGTCTCGGTGAAACCTTTGATTACATTACGCAATTGCCTGACGATGAATTCGTGGCGGTTTTACATCCGATTTCCCACATATTAATTAGCCAAGGATTTTCAGTATTTTATTCGTAATATTTACTCAAGTTATCGTGTTCACCGACAGATGGATATATGGAATTCAAATTTATCTCGATTCGTTTATGACCCTTATGTTACCAAAGTTAATACATTCTGTGTGCAAACTAAATGGAGCTATTTCAAAATCATTTAAAAGAAAAGTATTTCTGGGGAGTATAAGAGTATACATTTTTAAAATATCCAGCAAGTTATTCCTTCCAATTATCACTGTGTGGTTACTTCCGCGACTGCGGACATTTCGCGATTTGTTGGGACTATTGAAAGATTATTTCCTGGACGGTCTCGGTACTGTTTTCAAGATCATATATTGGTATATCACTATATTTTTATGCTGTATTTTCTTCGTGCGTTCTGACCCGCGGGTATTGGTTAGTTTTACGAATACTACAGTTTCTTGATTTTACGAACACCATCGTTGCAGGGTTTGTTCGTAAAATCGATTTATTAGTAAAATCGAGTACCATAACATTTTTCATATATTCTTGATTAAAATAGCTAAAATAACCCGAGAAAATATTTGTGTTTTTTTAAACTTGTTTTACTCAAATAACAAATGCAAAAAAAAAGAACAAAAACAAAAACTTAATTTCTGAATGGTTATCACTGTATAATATACGCACATATGTATGTATGTACATATATATTGCATATTTTAGTTTAGGTGTATGCTCAGAAAAGTTGTTCGTACAATATCATCTGCTTAATTCAGTAAGACAGTATTTAATGTTTAAAATGTTTATGTAAAAAATTGATTAATCATTGTTTATTTGACAGAAATATTGAGGTAACTGCTTACTGCAGCTTTTTGAAGCTCCGTCAAAACAACCAAATTTGAAGCCTCAACATTGTTTGCTTGGCGGTTTTTAGTTATTATTTTTGTTTTTCTTTTGTTTTCTTTTATGTGCAGCTTTGTTTACCACTTTTTATGATACAAAACAAAAAATTTGTTAGTTGTTCGTACCACCAAGTACTGTCGATGCACATTTGTTCGTACTATAAAGTACTTAATGTAAAAATTTTGAATGTTCGTAATATCGAAATATCGTAGAATCGAATGTTCGTAATATCAAGAAACTGCTGTATGTGAAAGATGAACAGACGTATAAATCCATAACAAATTAACATCTCGTCAATACTTAAGGCAATATCTTAATTATGTCAGCTCACTTAAGTTGTAAGTGTTGTTGCACAATATTTAGTATATTGCTCCGAACTCTAGTTTTGTAGCAGTGTACGACGGAATATTACCAGCTTGAGAACAGATGAGACTAATAAATTGTTCACTTTGTTTGTTCACATGTGAACTTAATAACGCTATTCAACTTTGAAAATACATATGCATGGGCAAGTCCTTGGTAACGGACCCGAATTCGCACGAATTTCAACCTGCATAAAAGGGAACATGATGAGTGGATATTACAATATTTGAAGCAACAATTGAGGATACCTCAAAAATGTAAGTACGTATATATGACCATATATGATGAGGTTCGGGCGCGACTTGGAATAGAAGTAATTTTATAATACTTGTGAAAGTATGCAACACTTAAAGAAGCTAAGAGGAGATCTTACATTCCTTAAACGAGAGACAGAAGTGGAAATAAAGGCTCAATGCTCGTATATTTCCGAAATCTGAAATATCTTTTTAAACGCGTAAGGCTGCGGAAGCGAAGACGTACAGAATTTCCTTTATTAATTCTTCGATAAATATTTAGGTAATTAAATGATAATCTCATAGATGAAATAGAAAAAAAGTACAAAATAAATCAAAACTTTACAGGGGCCATATATAATTTTGCATTCAAAAACTCACTAATATAATAAATCCATTGAAATTTGGATAAGATATTCCCATTTAACCATTTATAGTCGATTAATATATATATATATATATAGATATATATATATATGTATATATAAAACATAGCAGAAGATTCACAAGAAAAATGCAAACTAATTTGTACTGATTCTTTGCGTCTTCAATGCACCAATAAAACATACATTATTCTTAAAGATTCATATCTTGTTAAAAGAAAAACAGATTTCAGATTCTCCTCAGACAATTCTTTGTATAAATAAATTAAAAAAGAGATGCAACAATTCTAATTTTCATTATATTTTGTAATATTTCTCTAACATCTCCAAGAATCATTTAACAGTTTATACACTGCTGAAAGCGAAAAATGTTCTGTTTCTGACACATGACGTTTTGTTCATTGGCTTAACAGAAATAAAGTTATAGGCCAATATACGGATCAACTAATGGATGAGATATAATTGACTTGACAAATTTTAGTTAACCGAACTTTCCGGAAAATTTTAGTACTTAAATAGACCTATTTAACATCTGAAAGTTTTTAATTTCAAGTCGGCGTTTGTTTACTAGCAAAATATTAAGGATAAGGACAGCATCCACTTATAAAACCTCCGTTTTCAAAAAAAATTTTAACGCTAAATTAAAGTCCAAACATAATTTTATTAAAAGTAAAAATTAAGATCTGGTTTAACAGCGCAAAATGTAAAGAAAGGATGTTATATTTTGTTAGTAAGCCATCCAAATTTGCAAAACTGATGAAGCCTTTCCTTGAAATTTGAATTGATTTCCACATCGTACACATATTCAACTTTTAATCCCAAGTAATAGTAATTTGATTTTCGGTTCGTGATGGACCTTTTGGGATTCGCCCAAAAAAGTATAGCAAAATGCGTCATTTCATTTCCTTGGAAAATCAGTAGATATGTACGTTTAATTTGTTATTCTGATAAAATAAAATATGTTTGTTCAGCTAATTAAAAAAAAAAAAAAACAAGCAAAATAAAGTAAGTGTGTCTAAGTTTGGGTGTAACCGAATATTGTATACTCAGCGTGAGTTTGAATTGTACAGCTCATTTCAGATAAATTAATTTTTAGAATTTTTTTACGATGGATACATTTTTTTTTTTGGATATAGAAATGTTTGATCGGAATAGGGGCGTGGCACCGCTCACTAAAAAAACGTCTTCTAACTTCTTCTTACAATAAAACTTGGCAAGTGATATATCATTGATACAAAACTATTTTTCGCTAAGATATATCATATTGTTCTAGTCTGCGATCCTTTTAAACATCTTTTATATAAAAGGAGGCGTGGTCTTTAATAGATCCCGTCCAGTTTTCTTAGACATTTTTCCTGCTATAAGGAAAATATGAGTACTAAATCTTATTACTATCTTTAATTTTTCTTCGAGTTATGGCTCCCGGAACAGAAAATTGTTTGATCATAAAAGGGGCAATGTCATGCCTATTTCCAAAAATTAATATGTTGTCCCTTTTCCTGTTATAATTTCGCATGGAAAATGAAACGCCATTGATATAAAGCTCGTTTAGCTTATTTTATTCGTCCACGAACTTTCAAAAAATCTTTTATATAAAAAGGCCATGGTCCTTCACCGATTTCGTTAATTTCCCTTTGAAGAATTATTTGTAGTAAAGGAACCCATATACCAAATTGCACTATTTTATTCTCAATATTTAATCAAGTTATAGTATGCACCGACAGATGGACGGACGGTTGGATGGACATGGCTAAATCTATTCCTATTTTCATCCTCAGCATGTTTATATATGGAGTTCTATATTTTTCTCCATTCGTTTATGCCCCTTATGTTACCAAAGTTAATACATTCAAGTAAGGAAGGCTAAGTTCGGGTGTAACCGAACATTACATACTCAGCTGAGAGCTTTGGAGACAAAATAAGGAAAAATCACCATATAGGAAAATGAACCTAGGGTAACCGTGGAATGTGTTTGACAAGTATCAAATGGAAGGTATTAAAGAGCACTTTAAAAGGGAGTGGGCCATAGTTCCATAGGTGGACGCCATTTCGGGATATCGCCATAAAGGTGGAGCAGAGGTGACTCTAGAATGTGTTTGTACGATATGGGTATCAAATGAAAGGTGTTAATGAGTATTTAAAAGGGAGTGGGCCTTAGTTCCATAGGTGCACGCCTTTTCGAGATATCGCCATAAGGGTGGACCAGGGGTGACTCCAGAATGTGTTTGTACCATATGGGTATCGAATGAAAGGTGTTACAGTTTATTTAAAAGACCAGGGGTGACTCTAGAATGTATTTGTACGTTATCGGTATCATATGAAAGGTGTTAAAAATTATTTAAAAGGCAGTGGGCTTTGGTTCTAGATGTGGACTATGAGGATATTAAAAGGGAGTGGGTCTTAGTTTTATAGGTGGGCGCCTTTTCGAGATAATAATAATAATAAACCCAACGGATTAATACCCTCCAATAGAGTTTGGCTGTTTCGTTCTGAACTTGTTCAATTGACCGGGTCTCTCAACTGAACAAGTGAACTAGATCTTCGATTTCGGTTCTATTTGTTCTTTTAGTTCTTTCTCTCTTCTCGTTCGCGAACATTTGGCTATTCACACATACATATGTACGTAGAATTTCACAGTGAACACGAATGTCGATGATGCCACTTACACAAGATATGTATGTGTGGCAGCTGCTATAAAAAGTTATGTATGGACTATTTATGAAAAACATGCTTTGTAAGAAACTAATTATTACATTTATTAAACTTGAAAAGTTCATATTTACAATTTGTGTCTGTACTCTTTCAACTTCCTGGATCTTCCGAAATTTGTAACTTTTCTTGAAGTTAATTATACATATGTATATAGGTATATTAACTTATTTATTCATAACACATTTAAATATACCCACACAAAGCATTGCTGCATACACACCCCCATCTATATTTGTTTACTTTTTTCGTGGGTGTAAGCAGCAGTGAACAAATTTGCTTGAAAAAAATGGAACAGATGAACAAAAAGAACAACTTGTTCGTTCATCAGAAAAAGAACGAAAGAACCAAATCTCTGAAATGAACGAAAAAGCACAAATATACCCTCCAACGACCGCCCAACCGACACGAGGGGCGCATCCACATGACGCCCGGATTATGTTTTTGCCGAGTTGTTGATAGGCGGAGGTTTGTTAAGCGTCGATATCTAAAACTCCCCAGTCACCGATTAAAAATCATCAGCTGAGTATTATACATAATAGTAAATTGTTAAAAAAGTTAACGCTTTTAGCATATAAAGATTTTATTTTTTTTTTTTTATATATTTTTACTGGCAGACCCGGAAGACGTTATTTTGCCCTAAATTTGGTCTATCTGCATACATTTTAATAAGCTTTTTCCGTATAACTCTGCTCTCGCCCCTTCACATTTTCTTAATCTTTGTATTCACTCCTCCCTCCGTATTTTTCGCTTCATCTATCTCCATCTTCGTCTCATTTTATCTCTTTCTCAGTCTTCTTGTACCATATGAACAATAAATGTTGAAGTAATTTAACTCACTACACGTCATTCGCCAAGTTTACAAAGCTCACCAATAAAATACAGGTGAATGATGGCATTGAAGTCAGAAACTTTTTTTTCAATATCTGCACCGTTTTGGGCCAAACTACTGTAGATCAAATTTGGTTGAGTTTATTAAAATTAGCTTTCGCGAATTCGAATCTAAAACTAGTATCGTCTTCTGTGGTAGTGCAACTCCGAGAACGCCCTTCCAATTCGTAAACTATTTCCAGCGAAGTATGGTAAAGGTCCTCAGGTACAGTAAGAGGTTCACCCCTCCTAAGAATGGATTTTGATGTATCATCAACAAATACCAAACAAGTACCCTCCCGAACATGTTTGGAACTATATTTATCTGTCTTAGGCAAAGTTCAATTATTTCGGCTAAAAAGTCGATGCTGGATAATTTTGAAGACACCGGTACAATACCATGGTCGGATGTGGTCCATGATACGTGTGGAAGATTAAAGTCAAATTAAAGAGTTAATAGTCTTCCACATTGAATTGATATCTTTTAGTAACGTAATATGATTCATATACACCGAGGGCTCTGAAGATAGTGGGATATAGCAAATGGCAATATAGGTAAAACCTATCTCCAGCTGGAATCTAATGCACTTACAATTCGTAGCTTCTATAACAGGTAATTTAACCTCAGCGGAAGGTATAGAAGAATGTACCGCGAGCAAAACTCCACCTCCAACTTTGTTCAAGCGGTCATTTCTATATATTTGGTAATCATTGCAAAGAATCTCCGAATTAAAAATATGAAGCTTTAACAAAGTTTCAGTTAAAGCGATGAAATTGTAATTTCAGTTAAATGGTTTCAAGTACAGTTCAGTTAGTTCCGTGGTTAGACCTCTTACATTTTGATAAAATATATTAAGGACAGATTTAATATTTAGTTTTTTGCAGCATTACTATTAGGAACGGTAGCAAGATTACGAATATTAAAGTTGCGTCTATGCTCGAATTCACGCACAAAGGCTTCGGGTGGCCAACATGAATTATGCAAAATTGTTTCAAAATGTTGCGCGGATACGTCAATCCTAAATGACGAAATGTCTCTAGGATAATTAAAATTAAATTTACGAATAGTCACATTTTCAGATTTAAGTTTACTTATGATGTACGATTTCAGGTCCTCTTCTGTAGTGTCTCTCTCTACTAGCCGGCGGCTCAGATTCCGCCGAGGGGTTTTGGGGAACCTGGTACCTTTTAGTGGAGGGTACGGTGGATACAGCCGAATTACACTTCGATGTCGATGGTTGAACTGCTAAGGGACTCGGTGAACACAGATTTACCAATTCCATTGTTGGGGTTGGAAGAACTGGAGGTGGATGAATTTTTGGATCAGCATTCGTAGTCGGAGCCATAAAAGTGAACCAGGGGTGGCTCTAGAATGTGTTTATACGATATGGGTATCAAATGAAAGGTTTTAGTGAGTATTTTAAAAGGGAGTGGGCCTTAGTTCTATAAGTGGACGCCTTTTCCAGAAATGAAAGGTTTTAGTGAGTATTTTAAAAGGGAGTGGGCCTTAGTTCTATAAGTGGACGCCTTTTCCAGATATCGCCATAATGGTGGACCGGGGGTGACTCTAGAATGTGTTTGTACGATATGGGTATCAAATGAAAGGCGTTAATGAGTATTTTAAAAGGGAGTGGGCCTTAGTTCTACAGGTGGACGCCTTTTCGAGATATCGCCATAAAGGTGGACCAGGGGTGACTCGAGGTGGACCAGGGGTGACTCTAGGTGGAGGGGTGACTCTATAATGTGTTTGTACGATATAGATATCAAATGAGAGGTATTAGTGAGTGTTTTAAAAGGGAGTGGGCCTTAGTTCTATAAGTGGACGCCTTTTCCAGATATCGCCATAAAGGTGGACCGGGGGAGACTCTAGAATGTGTTTGTACGATATGGGTATCAAATGAAAGGCGTTAATGAGTATTTTAAAAGGGAGTGGGCCTTAGTTCTACAGGTGGACACCTTTTCGAGATATCGCCATAAAGGTGGACCAGGGGTGACTCGAGGTGGACCAGGGGTGACTCTAGAATGCGTTTTTACGATATGGGTATCAAATTAAAGGTGTTATTGATTATTTCAAAGGGAGTGGGCTATAGTTCTATAGGTGCACGCCTTTTCGAGATATCCCCATAAAGGTGCACCAGGGGTGACTCTAGGTGGACCAGGGGTGACTCTAGAATGTGTTTTTACGATATGGGTATCAAATTAATGGTGTTATTTATTATTTCAAAGGGAGTGGGCCTTAGTTCTATAGGTGGACGCCTTTTCGAGATATCGCCATAAAGGTGGAGCAGGGGTGACTATAGAATGTGGTTGTACGATATGGGTATGAAATGAATGGTGTAAATGATTGTTTTAAAAGGGAATGGGCCTTAGTTCTATAAGTGGACGCCTTTTCGAGATATCGCCATAAAGGTGGACCAGGGGTGACTCCAGAATGTGTTTGTACGATATGGGTATGAAATGAATGGCGTTACTGAGTATTTTAAAAGGGAATTGGCCTTAGTTCTATAGGTTGACGCAGTTTCGAGATATCGTCATAAAAGTGGAACAGGGGTGACTTTAGAATTGGTTTTTCGATATGAGTATCAAATTAAAGGTGTTAGTGAGTATTTTAAAAGGAAGTGGACCTTAGTTCTATAGGTAGATGTATTTTCGGTATATCGCCATTGGAGGTGGACCAAGGTTGACTCTAGAATGTGTTTGTGCGATATGGGTATGAAATGAATGGTGTTAATGAGTATTTTAAAAGGGAATGGGCCTTAGTTCCATAGGTGGACGCCGTTTCGAGATATCGCCTTAATGGTGGACCAGGGGTGACTCTAGATTTTTTTTGTACGATACGGGTATCTAATGAAAGGTGTGAATGAGTATTTTAAAATAGAGAGAGCCTTAGTTCTATAGGTGGACGCCGTTTCGAAATATCGTCATAAAGGTGGGCCAGGGGTGACTCTAGAATGCGTTTTTATGATATGGGTAGCAAATTAAAGGTGTTAATGATTATTTAAAAGGGAGGGGGCCTTAGTTCTATAGGTGGACGCATTTACGAGATAACGCCATACAGATGGTCCAGGGGTTACTCTACGTGTTTGTACGATACGGGTATCAAGTTAAATTTATTAATGAGGGTTTTACAAAGGAATGGCCATTTGTTGTATATGTGAAGGCGTTTTTGAGATATCGACCAAAATGTGGACCAGGGTGACCCAGAACATCATCTGTCGGGTACCGCTAATTTATTTATATATGTAATGCCACGAACATAGTTCCTGCCAAGATTCCAAGTGCTTGTGATTTCGCCCTGCAGAACTTTTTCATTTTCTTTTACTTAATATGGTAGGTGTCACACCCATTTTACAAAGATTTTCTAAAGTTATATTGTGCGTCAACAGACCAATCCAATTACCATGTTTCATCCCTTTTAAAGGGTTTTATTTAGCTTGACTTGACAGGCAGACCAGCTACCAGCTTGATACTTGGAATATAGTTTAGAGCGCGATTACAATGCAATAATAAGAAGTAAAACCTCCGATAGGTGGCGCATATTTGGAACACATAATACATACATGAATAGAAAGCGACCTTTGAAAAAATCGCCGCTAGGTGGCGCAAGGACCGAGATATTAAAAAAAATCGTATTTGTGGCCCGATTTGGTCCATATTTGGAACACATTATACATACATGAATAGAAAGCTACCTGTAATGTCCGATATGGCTCATATTTGGAACAACTATTACATACAGACCGGTAGAAGTGACATCAACATATTTTGGAGTTGGCGGAGGGACAAGCATACGTGGCGCATAGTCGAGTAAAGTCTTTGGAAGGATTATGTATTGAGGACTTAAATTGTAAAAAATTGTCAGGAAAGAGTACGTGTAGTAATGAGTCACTAAATGCACTAAACAGAATGAGAAATAATAGGCAATTAAATAAAGATTAAAAACTTGAAAAACAAAAAAATAATTAAAAAAAAATTTTTAAGTTAAACGGTTTAAATAACTATCTTATTAAGCTGGCTCGAGGTCTGTGTTTTAAAATAAAACACCGTTGATGATTTTTTCTTTTTTCTCAACCAATATATTTCGACTGCTCTGCGGCAATCGTCATCAGGGTTACAAAACTAATAAAACAAAAATAATAGTAAATAAACAATTAACAAATTATCACAAAAAATTTTATCATTTTACATTTGCACATACGTTTCTTAGCAAGTCTGCCCTGTGCGACGTGGAGTATGGTACTGTCTTCCTCTAAGCAAATGTTTGTATATATGCGCGGAATTGTCCACGTCGCTCTTAAAGTTGAGTCGTGTGTTAGTCGGTACGTTGATAATGTGTAACATTTCAAGAGTGAATCGTTTACTGTAGTGTTGTTCTTGTTGCAGTATTTTGGTCTCGTCAAAGTTAGGTATGTGCCCACTAGCTGCACAGTGTGCCATAAGTGCTGTTTTCTGGTTATTTTGTTGATGGCATTGTTTTAGATCGGATTTATGTTGTGATAGTCTTGTTTTTAGTTTGGATTTAGTTGTACCGACATAAATACTATTGCAAGCTTCCTCAACCTTGCCTTTACAGGGAATTTTATACACAACGTTGCTTTTGTCCATATTTGGTATGGTTGACTTCGTTTTATTGAAAAATTGTTTTAAATTATTGGACGGCTTATGTGCTATTTTTGTGTTATCCTTGTTGTAACAATCAGATTTAACCAAACGTTCTGATAATTGAGGTACATAGGCCAGCGACTTAAAATTTAATGGTTTTCCGGGTTTTTGTGTGTTATTTGGCAATTTAGCTTTTTTGATTAACTTTCTTATTGTGTGTTTAGGAAAATCATTATTTCTTAACAATGTGACTATTTCTTTCTTTATTTCCTTGTGGTACACTTCGTCTGAGGTAAGTAGCATTTTCCGTATACAGCCCAATGCTGTATTTACAATCATGGATTTGGGATGCTTAGAATTAAAATTTATAATTCGTCCTGAAGCTATTTCTTTTTTATACCACTTAAGTTTTAGTCGATTGCCTCGTCTGTTTATTTCAGAGTCTAAATAAGCTAATTTTCCGTTGTTTTCTACTTCTACAGTAAATTTTATATTCTTGTCAAAATTGTTGAGTGTGTCAAGTGTATTTTGTATCTCGTTTTCACGTACTATGGCAAAGAGGTCATCGACGTATTTCGAAAGTATCCTAGGTTTATACCGCAATTTTTCCATACTACTATCCAAAAGTTTCTCCATTATTATATCCGCTATGATTGGGGATGTGGGCGCTCCCATCGGCATTCCTTTCACTTGTGTGTATATGGTATTCTTAAACTTAAAATATCTGCTCTCTTTTATACAGAATGTTGTTATCTCCATAAACAGCTGTTTGGGTATCTTTGTGAACTCTTTAATCATTACCCACTTTTCTTGTATTGTATCGAGTACCAGCTGTATTGGTATACTCGGAAAAAGTGATAACACGTCGAACGAAATAAGTTTTTCGTCGTCAAATATATAAGTGTTATTTATCCTTTCTTTAAACTCGAGCGTGTTTTTGATGTTATGTGTAGAATTTGACGTTATGTTTTTTAATATTTCAGCAATATATTTGCACAAACCATATGAGGGTGATCCAATCGCTGAACAAACTGGCCTTAATGGAGTGCCTTCCTTATGGATCTTAGGGAGGCCATAGATTCTGGGTGGAAGCGCAGTTGTTGTTGTAAGTCTATTTCTCTCAGACTTCGTGATTAAATCCATTTTAAAAAGCTTATCTACTAGGCAGTTGTTCTTATTCTGCAATCGTGATGTTGGGTCCTGTCTTTGAACCCTATATGTAGTTAAATCCATTAAAATTTCTTCCATTTTCTTATTGTAATCGTCGACTTCCATTGCTACCGTTTTATTACCTTTGTCTGAAGTTAAAATTCGTATGTTACTATTTTGTTTAAGAAATTTCTTTGTTTGCTCCACTGTATCTGCAATTGCACTGTCTATTGCACTTGTCTTGTTTGTTGTTGTGTGACTTTTTATCATCAGCGAGAGTTTTGTGCGTGCCTCCTCTTGCTGATCTTTATTCTTTATAGTTTGTAACAAATCCTCTCCATCCGCTATGTATTGAAACAGCGGGAAGCTCTTATTATCGACCGGTAGTCCGAACTTCGGCCCCTTCGCCAACAATGCTTTTATATCTTGTGGAAATTCTAATTTCGTTTTATTTATAAACCACTCTTCATGTTTTTTGTTATTAGTAAGTATTTCGTTTCGTTTTGCTCGCATTTTATTAAATGTTCAGCGATTGGATCACCCTCATATGGTTTGTGCAAATATATTGCTGAAATATTAAAAAACATAACGTCAAATTCTACATATAACATCAAAAACACGCTCGAGTTTAAAGAAAGGATAAATAACACTTATATATTTGACGACGAAAAACTTATTTCGTTCGACGTGTTATCACTTTTTCCGAGTATACCAATACAGCTGGTACTCGATACAATACAAGAAAAGTGGGTAATGATTAAAGAGTTCACAAAGATACCCAAACAGCTGTTTATGGAGATAACAACATTCTGTATAAAAGAGAGCAGATATTTTAAGTTTAAGAATACCATATACACGCAATTGAAAGGAATGCCGATGGGAGCGCCCACATCCCCAATCATAGCGGATATAATAATGGAGAAACTTTTGGATAGTAGTATGGAAAAATTGCGGTATAAACCTAGGATACTTTCGAAATACGTCGATGACCTCTTTGCCATAGTACGTGAAAACGAGATACAAAATACACTTGACACACTCAACAATTTTGACAAGAATATAAAATTTACTGTAGAAGTAGAAAACAACGGAAAATTAGCTTATTTAGACTCTGAAATAAACAGACGAGGCAATCGACTAAAACTTAAGTGGTATAAAAAGAAATAGCTTCAGGACGAATTATAAATTTTAATTCTAAGCATCCCAAATCCATGATTGTAAATACAGCATTGGGCTGTATACGGAAAATGCTACTTACCTCAGACGAAGTGTACCACAAGGAAATAAAGAAAGAAATAGTCACATTGTTAAGAAATAATGATTTTCCTAAACACACAATAAGAAAGTTAATCAAAAAAGCTAAATTGCCAAATAACACACAAAAACCCGGAAAACCATTAAATTTTAAGTCGCTGGCCTATGTACCTCAATTATCAGAACGTTTGGTTAAATCTGATTGTTAAAACAAGGATAACACAAAAATAGCACATAAGCCGTCCAATACTTTAAAACAATTTTTCAATAAAACGAAGTCAACCATACCAAATATGGACAAAAGCAACGTTGTGTATAAAATTCCCTGTAAAGGCAAGGTTGAGGAAGCTTGCAATAGTATTTATGTCGGTACAACTAAATCCAAACTAAAAACAAGACTATCACAACATAAATCCGATCTAAAACAATGCCATCAACAAAATAACCAGAAAACAGCACTTATGGCACACTGTGCAGCTAGTGGGCACATACCTAACTTTGACGAGACCAAAATACTGCAACAAGAACAACACTACAGTAAACGATTCACTCTTGAAATGTTACACATTATCAACGTACCGACTAACACACGACTCAACTTTAAGAGCGACGTGGACAATTCCGCGCATATATACAAACATTTGCTTAGAGGAAGACAGTACCATACTCCACGTCGCACAGGGCAGACGTGCTAAGAAACGTATGTGCAAATGTAAAATGATAAAATTTTTTGTGATAATTTGTTAATTGTTTATTTACTATTATTTTTGTTTTATTAGTTTTGTAACCCTGATGACGATTGCCGCAGAGCAGTCGAAATATATTGATTGAGAAAAAAGAAAAAATCATCAACGGTGTTTTATTTTAAAACACAGACCTCGAGCCAGCTTAATAAGATAGTTATTTGAAGAATAAGGTCGCCAACAAATACAATTTACATAGACGGAAGGCACGCCGTGAGCATAAATCAGCAAACATGGGATATGCTAATATAAAAAACTACAATGAAAACGCTAAATCAACAATCAACAAATTGCAGCTAATGTCAAAGAAATTGGTAAAAGTTAAATCAAGTTTAAAGTTCCTTATGAAATGTAGAAAGTCAAAAATTATCCCTAAGTTTATAAGTAATTCAACTAAATGTAAGCAATTATTTGTATCTGACTCGGACAAAAACACGGACATAGAAAAATTAGTACACAGACATACGCAGTTTTACCTAATGAAAATTTTAAGCCAGCTGATAAAACAAAAACACAATATATTACAACGATTAAACCAGCGAATAGATCAAGTAACAAAAAACTTAGAGAAGAATTGGGTGAGAAAGAATTTAGTGAGCTCATGGAAAGGGAGAGTAATGTCGCGAACAAAACAACAACAACACTAAAAAAGCGCCAAGAGTTAAAATTTAATAAAATGCGAGCAAGACGAAACGAAATACTTACTAATAACAAAAAACATGAAGAGTGGTTTACAAATAAAACGAAATTAGAATTTCCACAAGATATAAAAGCATTGTTGGCGAAGGGGCCGAAGTTCGGACTACCGGTCGATAATAAGAGCTTCCCGCTGTTTCAATACATAGCGGATGGAGAGGATTTGTTACAAACTATAAAGAATAAAGATCAGCAAGAGGAGGCACGCACAAAACTCTCGCTGATGATAAAAAGTCACACAACAACAAACAAGACAAGTGCAATAGACAGTGCAATTGCAGATACAGTGGAGCAAACAAAGAAATTTCTTAAACAAAATAGTAACATACGAATTTTAACTTCAGACAAAGGTAATAAAACGGAAGCAATGGAAGTCGACGATTACAATAAGAAAATGGAAGAAATTTTAATGGATTTAACTACATATAGGGTTCAAAGACAGGACCCAACATCACGATTGCAGAATAAGAACAACTACCTAGTAGATAAGCTTTTTAAAATGGATTTAATCACGAAGTCTGAGAGAAATAGACTTACAACAACAACTGCGCTTCCACCCAGGATCTATGGCCTCCCTAAGATCCATAAGGAAGGCACTCCATTAAGGCCAATTTGTTCAGCGATTGGATCACCCTCATATGGTTTGTGCAAATATATTGCTGAAATATTAAAAAACATAACGTCAAATTCTACATATAACATCAAAAACACGCTCGAGTTTAAAGAAAGGATAAATAACACTTATATATTTGACGACGAAAAACTTATTTCGTTCGACGTGTTATCACTTTTTCCGAGTATACCAATACAGCTGGTACTCGATACAATACAAGAAAAGTGGGTAATAATTAAAGAGTTCACAAAGATACCCAAACAGCTGTTTATGGAGATAACAACATTCTGTATAAAAGAGAGCAGATATTTTAAGTTTAAGAATACCATATACACGCAATTGAAAGGAATGCCGATGGGAGCGCCCACATCCCCAATCATAGCGGATATAATAATGGAGAAACTTTTTGATAGTAGTATGGAAAAATTGCGGTATAAACCTAGGATACTTTCGAAATACGTCGATGACCTCTTTGCCATAGTACGTGAAAACGAAATACAAAATACACTTGACACACTCAACGATTTTGACAAGAATATAAAATTTACTGTAGAAGTAGAAAACAACGGAAAATTAGCTTATTTAGACTCTGAAATAAACAGACGAGGCAATCGACTAAAACTTAAGTGGTATAAAAAAGAAATAGCTTCAGGACGAATTATAAATTTTAATTCTAAGCATCCCAAATCCATGATTGTAAATACAGCATTGGGCTGTATACGGAAATTGCTACTTACCTCAGACGAAGTGTACCACAAGGAAATAAAGAAAGAAATAGTCACATTGTTAAGAAATAATGATTTTCCTAAACACACAATAAGAAAGTTAATCAAAAAAGCTAAATTGCCAAATAACACACAAAAACCCGGAAAACCATTAAATTTTAAGTCGCTGGCCTATGTACCTCAATTATCAGAACGTTTGGTTAAATCTGATTGTTACAACAAGGATAACACAAAAATAGCACATAAGCCGTCCAATACTTTAAAACAATTTTTCAATAAAACGAAGTCAACCATACCAAATATGGACAAAAGCAACGTTGTGTATAAAATTCCCTGTAAAGGCAAGGTTGAGGAAGCTTGCAATAGTATTTATGTCGGTACAACTAAATCCAAACTAAAAATAAGACTATCACAACATAAATCCGATCTAAAACAATGCCATCAACAAAATAACCAGAAAACAGCACTTATGGCACACTGTGCAGCTAGTGGGCACATACCTAACTTTGACGAGACCAAAATACTGCAACAAGAACAACACTACAGTAAACGATTCACTCTTGAAATGTTACACATTATCAACGTACCGACTAACACACGACTCAACTTTAAGAGCGACGTGGACAATTCCGCGCATATATACAAACATTTGCTTAGAGGAAGACAGTACCATACTCCACGTCGCACAGGGCAGACGTGCTAAGAAACGTATGTGCAAATGTAAAATGACAAAATTTTTTGTGATAATTTGTTAATTGTTTATTTACTATTATTTTTGTTTTATTAGTTTTGTAACCCTGATGACGATTGCCGCAGAGCAGTCGAAATATATTGGTTGAGAAAAAAGAAAAAATCATCAACGGTGTTTTATTTTAAAACACAGACCTCGAGCCAGCTTAATAAGATAGTTATTTGAAGAATAAGGTCGCCAACAAATACAATTTAAACGGTTTAACTTAAAACAATTTTTTTAATTATTTTATTTCGTATTTGGTATAGAATTATGGCATTTTTTAATTTTTCGAAATTTTCGATATCGAAAAAGTGGGCGTGGTTATAGTCGGATTTCGCCCATTTTTAATACCTAGATAAAGTGTGTTGAGATATGTTCGGAACTAAGTTTAGTAAAGATATATCGATTTTTGCTAAAGTTATCGTGTTAACGGCCAAGAAGAAGGACAGACAGTCGACTGTGTATAAAAACTGGGCGTGGCTTCAACCGATTTCGCCCATTTTCACAGAAAACAGTTATCGTAATAAAAGAATATGCCCTTAAAATTCACAAGGATTGGTAAATTTTTGTTCGACTTATGGCATTGAATGTATTCTAGACAAATTAAATGAAAAAGGGCGGAGCGACGTCCATTTTGAAATTTCTTTTATTTTTGTATGGTATGGTGCAATATCATTACTGGAGTTCAATGTTGACATAATTTACTTATATACGTAAAGATATTAAATTTTTTGTTAAAATTTTATATTTTGAAATTTTTTTTAAAACACATATAGTAATAGGAGTAACGGTCCTGCCAAATTTCATCATGATATCTTCAACTACTGCCAAATTACAGCTTGCAAAACTTCTAAATTACTTTCTATTAAAAGTGGGCGGTGCCAAGCCCATTGTCCAAAATTTTACTAATTTTCTATTCTGCGTTATAAGGTCAACCCACCTACCAAGTTTCATCGCTTTATCCGTCCTTGGTAATGAATTATCGCACTTTTTTGATTTTTCGATATCTAAAAAGTGGGCGTGGTTATAGTCTGATTCCGTTCAATTTAAATCGCGATCTGAGATTATTGGCCAGAAACTTACATACCAAATTTTATTAAGATACTTCAAAACTAACTCAAGTTATGGTGTTCACGGAGAGAGAGACGGACGGGTGGACATGGCTAAATTAATTTTTTTTCGCTCAGATCATTTTGATATATAGAAGTCTACATTTATATCGATAATTTTATGCCGTTACGGTGTATCGTTATGCGAACAAAATTAATATACTTTGTGAGCTCTGCTCAGCTGAGTATAAAAACAGAAAAGTACAAGGGGTACACTTAATTAGTATGATTTGTTTCCAAACTGCTTATATGTTTTATTGTATACTGCCAGAAAACAATAGTTGGGAGCAGTGCACTAAATTTTGAGCAACAACACTGCTTGAACTTACGTGTCCCAAAAAATTGCAAACCATTGGCAGTCGCGGGGATAAGCACACAGTGAAACAGAAAAAAAACTTACTGGTTTTCTTAAAAAGATTGGGTCCAATACTCCACTAAAATACCTTTTTTTGAAATAAACCTGAAGTAGGTCCGAAAACAGTGATCAAATCGGCAAAAGCTAAAAAATATTCGGTACCAGTCCTTCCGATATAATTCCCTCATCAATATGAAGTACATCTTGCAAGGTTCTTACGCATATTTAAGCGAAATAAAATGAATATGTAATGGAGAAAATAAAATATATGAGCTGTTCACGTTAGCCTGCTTAACAAGTTACCTGTTTAAAAATTATTCCTGTCTCATGTATTTCCTTTTTGTTATAGATTAAAAAAAAAAAAATTACTAAATGAGCTGATAACGTGCTAGGATCCCCAAATGATCCCAAAATTATCCAGAAAAGGCTACGAAAAGACTCCGACGGGATCCCGGACCGATCCCGAAAACCATCCAGAAATGCTCCCGGAAGGGTCTCCAAATGATCACGGAATAGTTCCCAAATTACAACACCGTGACCCTAGACGGATCCAGAGAACCACTCAGAAATGATCCATGTAAAGTCCCCACATGATACCGAAAAAGTTCCGAATTAATCCTGACAGCTTTTCTTTTTTTGTAGCGATGTAAACTCAATTTCTATATTCCTATGGATACCGTCTTAAGCTAATTAATTTAACGAATATGTTAAAGATGAACAGACGTTTAAATCACATTAAATTAATGTCTCATTAACATTTAATGCAAGATCTTAATTATGTCAACCCACTTAGCTTCGACCAGTGTAGTTGCTCAAAATTTAGTGCACTCCCCCCAACTATGGCTTTGTGGTGGAATACAATAGAACATATTAGCAGTTTGAAAACCGGTCGAACTAATTAAGTGTGCCTTTGTACTTTTCTGTACTTATTCATTAAAAATACAGTTATTGTACAAATATCACATAACCGTTCTCAAATTAATAAATAAGGAATTTTCCTCTAAATGGTTTGATAGAAAAAAAGCTGTTTGTTAAATTTTTATTGTACTTGAAATTTTATCAGGTAACTTGGCCAAAAACTTCCTCGAGCTGCGTATACTGGGCCGAGTGGATAAAATAATTAGCAATTACTCCAATCTTCTTGATTAAAAAGTATTCTTATCCCTCCAGAAATGATGCCGCAGAGGGCCTTAACAGATCCCGTAATAGTCTCGAAATGACGCCGAAGGGATCCCGTATGGATCCCGAAAACCATCAAAAAATGATGCCGGAACCCCAAATGATCCCGAAATAGTCCCGATAAAGCCCTGAAATGACCCTGACAGAATCCCAAACCGATGCCGAAAACCCTCTAGAAATGATGCCGTAAGGGTCCCCAAATGATCCCGAAAAAGTCACAAAATTATCCTGACGGGATCCCGGACGGAGCACGAAAATCATCCAGGAATTATCTCGGAAGGATCCCAAAATGACACCGGAATACTCCCAAAAAGTCCCGAAATGACCCTGACGGGATCCCCGACGGATCCCGAAAACTCTCTAAAAATGCTGCAGGGGTCCCTAAAAGGGCCCGAAATCACCGAGATGGTGTCCCGGACGTATCCCGAAAATCATCCAGAAATGACGCCGGAAGGGTCCCCAAATGATCCCGAAAAGGTTCAGAAAAAGTCCCGAAATTACGCAGACAGGACCCCAGACGGATCCCGAAAACCACCCAGAAACGGTGCCGGAAAGGTTCACAAATGATCCCGAAATCGAAGTCTCAAAATGACCCGGATGGGATCTCGGACGGATCACGAAACCATCCAGAAATGATGCCGGAAGGGTCCCCAAATGATCCCGAAAAGGTCCCAAATGATCCTGACAGGATCCCGGACGGATCCCGGAAACCATCCAGAAATGATTCCTTTGTGGCCCCACATGATCCCGAAAAATTTCCGAAATGACCCTGACGCGATCCCGAAAACCATTCAGAAATGATGCCGGAAGGATTCCCAAATTATACTGAAGTATTCCGAAAAGGGTCCCGAAATGACCCTGACGGGATCCCGAAAACCATCTGGATATGATCCCGTAAAAGTGCTGAAATGACCCTGGCATAGTCCAGAAAAAGTTCTGAAATTAACCCGACGTAATCCCGGACGAATTCCGGAAACTATCCGGAATTGATCCCGGAATAGTCTTGAAAAGGTCCCAAAATAACCCTGACGGGATAACGGACGGATCCCCGAAACTATCCAGAAAAGTTCCCGGAAGTGCCCCAAAGTGATCCCGAAAAAGTCCCGAAATTACCCCGACGGGATACCGAGCGGATCCCGAAACCATCCAGAAATGATTCCAATGGATCCCGAAAGCAATCTAGAAATGACCGCGGAGTAGTCCCGAAAAGGTCCCCAAAATAACCCCGAAAAGATCCCGGAAGGGTCCCAAAAATGTTCCCAAAATAGTCCCGAAATTACCTATACGGAATCCCAGACGGATCCCGAAAACCATCCGGAATTGATCCCGGAATAGTCTCGAAAAGGTCCCAAAATAACCCTGACGGGATAACGGACGGATCCCCGAAACTATCCAGAAAAGTTCCCGGAAGTGCCCCAAAGTGATCCCGAAAAAGTCCCGAAATTACCCCGACGGGATACCGAGCGGATCCCGAAAACCATCCAGAAATGATTCCAATGGATCCCGAAAGCAATCTAGAAATGACCGCGGAGTAGTCCCGAAAAGGTCCCAAAATAACCCCGACGGGATCCCGGACGGATCTGGAAAACTATCCAGAAATGATCCAGGAAGGGTCACAAAGTGATCCCGAAATGACACCGACGGGATTCCGGACGGATCCCAAAAGCAATCCAGAGATGATGCCTGAGGGACCCCAAATGGCCCTGAAGGGATCCCGAAAACCATCTAGAAATGATGCCGGAAGGGTCCGGAAAT
Organism: Eurosta solidaginis; assembly: GCF_040869045.1. Lineage (NCBI taxonomy): Eukaryota > Metazoa > Arthropoda > Insecta > Diptera > Tephritidae > Eurosta > Eurosta solidaginis. The sequence continues at coordinate 240,830,765 of NC_090321.1, forward strand.
GATCCCGAAATATTCCAGAAAAAGTCCCGAAATTAGCCAGACAGGATCCCGGACGGATCCGGAAAATCATTCAGAAATGAATACGGAAGGGTCGCCAAATGATCCCGAAAAAGTCCCGAAATTACCCTGAGGGGATCCCGGACGGATCCGAAAAACTATCCAGAAATGATGACGATCAAACCATCAAATATTTACGTTGTGCCGCAACAGTAAATTTCCATGTGATTTGTTTATATATTTGCACAGTTAATTTGTGCTATTGAATTGAGAAAGGTTGATATTTGTATAATATGTAAAAAATTCTAGTTTTCAGGAAATGGGCACAATGTAAATATTTTGAAACATTTGCTTTTTCAACAGTAAATTTCCATGTGATTTGTTTACATATTTGCACAGTTAATTTGTGCTACTGAACTGAGAAAGGTTGATATTTGTACAATAAGTAGAAACTTCTAGATTTCAGGAAATGGGCACAACGCAAATATTTTGAATCATTTGGCTTTTTCAACAGTAAATTTCCATGTCATATGTTTACATATTTGCACAGTTAATTTGTGTTACTGAACTGAGAAAGGTTGATATTTGTACAATAAGTAGAAACTTCTAGATTTCAGGAAATGGGCACAACGCAAATATTTTGAAACATTTGGCTTTTTCAACAGTAAATTTCCATGTGATTTGTTTACATATTTGCACAGTTAATTTGTGCTACTGAACTGAGAAAGGTTGATATTTGTACAATAAGTAGAAACTTCTAGATTTCAGGAAATGGGCACAACGCACATATTTTGAAACATTTGGCTTTTTCAACAGTAAATTTCCATGTGACTTGTTTACAAATTTGCACAGTTAATTTCTGCTATTGAATTGAGAAATGCCATGTGATATTTGTACAATAAGTAGAAACTTCTAGATTTCAGGAAATGGGCACAACGCAAATATTTTGAAACATTTGGCTTTTTCAACAGTAAATTTCCATGTGATTTGTTTACATATTTGCATAGTTAATTTGTGCTACTGAACTGAGAAAGGTTGATATTTGTACAATAAGTAGAAACTTCTAGATTTCAGGAAATGGGCACAACGCACATATTTTGAAACATTTGGCTTTTTCAACAGTAAATTTCCATGTGACTTGTTTACAAATTTGCACAGTTAATTTCTGCTATTGAATTGAGAAATGCCATGTGATATTTGTACAATAAGTAGAAACTTCTAGATTTCAGGTAATGGGCACAACGTAAATATTTTGAAACATTTGGCTTTTTCAACAGTAAATTTCCATGTCATATGTTTACATATTTGCACAGTTAATTTGTGCTATTGAATTGAGGAAAGCCATGTTTATTTGTACAATAAGTAGAAACTTCAAAATTTAAGGAAATGGGCGCAACGTAAATATTTGATTATATCATCTATTGTATATTGCCATAAAATCAGATTAAATACAGAAAAGCACACATACCACACTTATTAAGTTATATTTGTTCGCAAACTAATTATGTTATCTCTTGTATACTGCCATAAAAAAAGATTAAATACGGAAAAGCACACATACCCAACTTATTAAGTTATATTTGTTCGCAAACTTATTATGTCATCTCTTGTATACTGCCATAAAACCAGATTAAATACGGAAAAGCACACATACCACACATATTAAATTATATTTGATCTCTGACGGGATCCCGAAAATTATTCGGAAATGACTCTGGAGGGATCCCCAAATGATTCCGGAAAAGTCCCCAAATAACTCCGACGTGATGCCGGACAGATCCCGAAATTCATCCAGAAATTATACAGGAGGGGTCCCAAAATGATTCCGAAATAGTCCCGAAATTACCTTGACGGGCTCCCGGACGGATCCCAAAAACCATCCAGAATTGAGCTCTGAAGAGTCCGCAAAAGTCCCAAAGTGATCGCGAAATAGTGCCGAAAAAGTCCCAAAATAACCCCGACCGGATTCCGGATGAATCCCGAAAACTATACAGAAATGAGACCGGAAATGATACCGAAATAGTCCCGAAAAAGTCCCGAATTTTACATTTATTTTCATGTATTTTATTTGTGAGAGCCGCTAATCGGATTGGGATATAAACTTTTCTAACAAAATTAGGGAGGCTCGAAATTAATTTCAGACCTATGGTCCCATGGACAATATTACTCAGTATGACCCATAGATTCAGAAACTGGATGTGCCTTTTCAACAACAAATTAAACCACCCTAACATATATATTTTTTTTTTCAAGCAGATAAGATTCACAGGAAAAATGCAAGCTAATTTGCACTGCTTCCTTTGCGTCTTCAATACACCAATAAAACATACATTATTCATAAAAATGCATATCTTGTTAAAATAAAAACAGATTTTAGATTTTCCTCAGACAATTCTTTGTATAAATAAATTAAAAAAAGAGATACAACAATTCTAATTTTCATTATATTTTGTAATATTTTTCTAACCAATTAACAGTTATACACTGCTGAAAGCGCAAAATGTCCTGTTTCTGACACATATAAGTTTTGTTCGTTGGCTAAGCAGAAATAAAGTTATAGGCCAATATACGGATCAACTAATGGAGGAGAAATAAATAACTTGACAAATTTTAGCTACCCGAATTTTCAGGAAAATTTTAGTACTTAAACAGACCTATTTAACATCTGAAAGCTTTTTAATTTCAAGTCGGCGTTTGTTTAAGGATAAGTACAGGATCTACTTGTAAAACTTCCATTTTCCAAAGTTTTTTAACGCTAAATAAAAGTCCAAACAAAATTTATTAAAAGCAAATATATAGATCTGGGTTTAACAGCGCAAAGAAAGGACGTTATATCTTGTTAGTAAACCGTCCAAATTTGCAAAAACGATGAAGCCTTTCTTTAAGATCATGTTTCTCTGTCCATGATGAGGCGAAAGAATAAACTATTTGATTTCCACATCATGCACATATTAGACCTTTAATACCAAGTGATAGAAATAAAGTCTGACCACTTTTGATTTTCGGTTCGTGATGGACCTTTTTTGGGATTCGCCCATATATACATAAACAAACCTATTTTGTTTTGAAAAAGTATAGCAAAATGCGTCATTTCATTTCGCTAGAACATCGATAGATATGTACGTTTTATTTGTTATTTTGATAGAACAAAATATGTTTGTTCAGGTAATTAAAAAAAAAAAAAAAAAAAAAAAAAACAACAAAAAAAAATAAGTGTGTCTAAGTTTGGGTGTAACCGAATATTAATACTCAGCGTGAGTTTGAATTGCATTACAGCTCATTTCGGTTAAATTAACTTCTCAGAATTTTGTTACGATAGATTACTTTTTTTTGTTTTTTGGGATATCGAAACGTTTGATTGGAATAGGGGCGTGGCACCGCTCATTAAAAAAATGTCTCATAATTTCTTCTTACAATAAAACTTGGTAAGTGAAATATCATTGATATAAAACTAGTTTTCGCTAAGATATAATCATATTATTCTAGTCTACGATCCTTTTAAACATCTTTTATATAAAAAGGGCCTGGTCTTTAATCAATCCCGTCCAGTTTTCTTAGAAATATTTCCTGCTATAAAGAAAATATATGTACCAAGCGTTTAATTTTTCTTCCAGTTATGGCTCCCGAAACATAGAAAATTATTTGGTCATAGAAGGGGCGGTAGAACGCCCATTTTCAAAAATTAAAATTTTTTCCTTTTCCTTGATAAAATTTCGTAATGAAATACCATTATAAAAATGGGCGTGGCCCTTCACCGATTTCCTTAATTTTTCTGCGAAGCATTCTTTGGAATAAAGGAAACCTCTCTGTCGAATTTATCACAAGAAGGCGGCGCCGCGCCCATTTTCAAAAAATATCAAGAGTCTTAATATCAGTTCACACACCAAATTTTAACATTCTAAATAATCAGGATTTATGTGTTTTCCAAAATGTTATATATGTAAAAAGTGGGCGTGATTACCATCCGATTTCCCTAATTTTTAATAGCGATGGGAGATAAGAGTCAAGGAATCCATATACCATATTGCAATATTTTATTCTTAATATTTACTCAAGTTATCGTGTGCACCGACAGATGGACGGACGGTTGGATGGACATGGCTAAATCTATTCCTATTTTCATCCTCAGTATTTTCATATATGGAAGTCTATATTTATCTCGATTCGTTTATGCCCGTTATGTTACCAAAGTTAGTACTCTCCGCGTAAAAGGTACGCTGAGTATAACAAGATTTACCTTGTATAGCTTTAACTTAAAGCTAGATGTATTTTTGTTATTTCAAATTCATGGAATCTTATTTTTTATTTACACAACTGAATTAGGTATAAATAGCGCCCACAAAATTAATCTCGCTTTACTTTATACTATAACAGTGGTAGAAAAACTTATAAATCGAAATGCATTTACGAAATCAGTTCGCGCTGCCGTTGGTCCTGCTTATCTGCATTTTAACCAATACGAATGCATTTGGTAGAAATCACCGTTATACAAGGATAGCACCAGAGGAAATACAGCAGGATACACAGGAAATACAGCAAGATCCAAATGCGGGTATAGTAGAAATATTTGATGCTTACCGCTATCGTGGCATTGGTTACTTAGTCACACGTAACGTGGTGGTTACAAGCGGGTCTATCGTAAGAGGCGTACCTGATGAGCATCTCAGATTTCTAGCTGGTGGGCAAACCCGCTGGGTGGATGCACTTCGTCGTTATTGTGATGGTGATTATGAGCTAGTTGCTGTTAGGTTGGATGCACAATTTGCTCTGAGGAATAATGGACTACAAGCAATACCAATTGCCTCTGTTCCAATGGAAAATATGGAAACCCCAGGCGTTCGAATCTTTATAAGAAATGTGGCTGATAATAGAAATTAACTGTTGATTGGAATATCACCCTAACTCGACTGAGCGCCGAATTTGGAAACATTTTTAGATAGGGCGTTTTCGAACCAGCAGTTTAGATATAGTGATATACCGCTCAGCAGTAAAATTGATTATATTTATTTCTCGTATCATATAAAAATAAATTGTTATAATTGTGAGTTAATAAATATTTTTTATTGTATGCAATGAAAGTGTGACGCATGTAAATGATTTAAGTTGTGAGACCAAACTTTGATTTTGAAAGTTCCCTCGTGTATGAATAGATCATGAGGTGAAACCAAAATTGCGGAATGACTACTTTAAGGCTCTGACAAACTCCGTGTTAAACAGCTGATCCAACGAATTCTATGGAAGTCAATTTAATCCGTTTTTGAATCCATAGAATAACGCCTTAGTCATAACGATACCATAGCCAACCAATTATTTAAATATAAATTAAATAAATATAAATTTTTGCGTTGGCGAATTTATTCACATTTTGGGGATTGTATTTTTCGTTTGTAATTTTTCGTATTTTCTATTACCCTGCAGTCAAAATCCAAAGTAGTCAGCAAATATTCTTGTTCATTGGCTAGAATTTTGTGGGTTTATTCATACTCGTCAGCTTTTGAATAGTTCATTGACTATAATTTTGTGGTGTTATTAATACTAGTTAGTATTTAAATAATTCATTTGACTAGAATTTCGTCCGTCGGCTCCAGGAAATGCGCGAGTGCTTTCTGTAGCCAATTTGCAATGCATACTTCAGTTGATAATGCTAGATATCGTCCAAATCAATGGGCACATAAACACAAGCATGACGAGTCAACCCTCACCGTTACCTCAACAGAGGTTAAAGGAGTTATTGAAAAGGCCAAGCCTTCCATATCAATAGCCCCAGACGGAAGACCTATACCGATGCCAAAACATCTTGGCCATGAGGGCATCAGTAGCCTAGGACATTTTTTCTACTTGTCGTTAAAAGCCTATGCCTTTCCAGAATAACAGAGAAAGACCGGAAACCCAGCCTCTATCTACCGATAAAATCCCTTTAGTCAGCAAGGAAAACGTTCAAAGCCGTTATAATTCCCTCAATTAAATGAAATTGTTCGGTTATCTAGCCATAAGCATGACTTCCGTAAAGTGCATATCACTACGACCATTGTGAACTCCATTAACACTCATAACAGGACGGCGCTAGTGCAGCTTGGTCTATTTTTACACAGTCAACCACTACTGGTTCGTTCCTTCTCCGTTAGATAGATAGATAATTTATTGAGGATTGCACTGCGACCTTTGGTCAGCACCTCATCCCATCCGACTTCCATGATGATCCCTAGCAGTTCTCTTGGCTTGAGGGATTTAATGTGGGAATGTTCTGGCCATGGTGAACCCATAAACTGAGCCCTGCGTCTTGGGATTGCGTCACATTCGTGTGTTATTCCGTTACTTTTTAGTTTTCATATATATGTACGTATTTTTATTAAAATATATTCGAAAGTATAATGTATTGAAGTGATAAATTTTAAAGTTATATACATATGTATATATATACATGCCTTTTATATATACGAAATATAATGAATAACATAAATTTGAGCTAATTTATCAATTTTCAAGTAATTTTTTAACCCAACTGAGACTAGTATATTAAATAGTAGGATGCTGATGCAAATATCGACTAGTATGTCAACTGTTATTGCAATGATGCATAGACTGATAAGTATGCCAACTGGTATGTTGATGTTGAATACACTGACTAGTATGTCAATTGGTATGATATTGGCGTATATAATAACTAGTATGCCATCTGGTATAATGCTGGCGCAAAGGCTGACTAGCATGTTAATTGGTATGAGTCTGATGGGTATGCTGACTAATATGTCATCTGGTATGATGTTGGCGTATATAATGACTAGTTTGTCAATTGGTATGATGCTGATGCAGAGGCTGGCAATTGATATTTCGTAGGACATCGCCGTGTTAAAAATACCAGTTGCTCATATGGAAAAAAGACAGAACTCATATTAGTTGAGATTTTTGGCAAACTAGTATTCTTCTAGTATACAACTAGTTGGTTTGACTGTAGGGAAGTTAAGGCATTAGCCTTACCAGAATAATGCACATTAGCTGTGCTTTTCTTGCGGGACTGATTTCTTTGTGGGTGCCATGGGGCTAGCGTTGGCTGACTGGCGATATGCCCAAAGAAGTGTAGGATCAGGGAGGGTCATCCGCGAAGGCATGATAAAGGAATTTAGCTTGGTGGCCTAAACATGCCGGCCCCCTTGCGAAAGCAACGGCTATGGATCAGCGCAGCCACAAGACCTGGCCGGGATGACTTAATTTCTAACAGATATGTGCTTAGGTGGAGATTTCACCCAACGTGTCGACTCGTCTTCGTTCGCATCCTTGGTTCTTGCGCTGGAATGAAAGAGTAAGCAAAATTACGAAAACAAAACATGGTTGATATTTCAGTTTGTTTGGCACATTCTTTTATTTTGGTTTTTTATGTACAAGTTACTAATTCATTGAAAATTCATAAATTCATTCTTCAAGGCGCTTGCGTATTTTGTGTTTGCGTATGCGTGTGCGTATACGTTGTATTGGTTCTTTACTTTCAAAGTATAAGTTTGCTGGTTGCTCTTTATGAGGGGCACGATCCTGACAAGAGCCACCCAAAGATGCTACTTTGAGCCAAAAAGGGGCCCATCGTTGTTGGTTGCGCTCCTGTTAGCAACACTTCGGCGTATGCGTCGGCTCCGAGGATCAGTCGAACAGGCGCGGAGGTGTGAAAATTAGGGTCCGTAAGTCTCATGTGCGTGAACGTGCTGGCGATCGACGGATCGACGTTTGCGGTTGGACTTATCACCGCGAAGTTTTGCTTGATAACGGCGTGCACTGTCAACCGCTTATTTACTCCTTGCGAACCTCGTATACGAAGAGGCACCCTCGGAGAGTACCAGGGGCATCGTCCGCGAAGTGTAGTTCTCGCGCTAGGTCGTGCGTGATGATGGAAGTTGGGGCGCAGGCGTCGATCAGCGCTCGGACCATGTGAAGTCGTCCTAGTGCCTCTATTTTTACCAATGCAGTTGGAGAGATTGAAACGAACGGCCTCAAGGCGACCGTTTCTCGAATGATGTGCCCATTTCTGAAGGATGCCGGTAGCTGCGAGGCTCGAGAGGCCGTTCTGGCTACCGTGCTGACTGGAATCATTTGGCGATGTGACGATTTCTTTTCGTTCGGCTTGCGTCGAAGTTGGTTGGATGGGCGGAAAGTCATGATTCCGTTCCACGCCGTTGTTGTTGTCGAGGTGATGGACGGAAAGTCCAAGATTCCGTTCCAAATTGGCGTCGTTCTCTCCTAGGGCGGCGGAAGGATCGCGAATCCGCTCCCCGCTGGCGTTGCTCTCTTATGGGTGGACGGAAGACCGATATTCCGTTCCACGCTGATGTTGCTTTCGCATGGGTGGGCGGAAAGTCCGAGATTCCGCTCCACGTTGATGTTGTTGTTGTTGTAGCAATGGGCGGAAAGGCCGCGATTCCTCGCCACGACACTTCTCATGCCACGGTCGTGTGTCGATTTCTGGCTGGTCTTCTCCGTCGATGTGTAGGGTTGTGTGGTGTTTTCCCTGACACCTATGGCACCGTCCTTGGCTGGTACATGCGCCGGCGCTGTGCGATATTGACAAGCAGTTGCTGCAAAGCCGTTCGACGAGTACTTCCCTTAGCCTCTCTTCGGGAGTTTTCGCCCTATAGCTTGGGCATAGACGAAGGGGGTGATTGCCTTCGCATAGATGGCATGGTGCGGGATATCGTTGTGCCATGCTCTCTGCCTTTTCACGCAATGCCGTAAAGCGAGTCAGGTTGAATCTGGAAAGAGAGGTTCGCTAGATAAACCAATGCATGACCGTCGGTATTTGACGATGGGTTGGGTGGCGAGCCAGTTAGAGATTGACAGGAATTGTGAGAGGTGCGGGGAATTATTGGGCAGCTGGTGGTTAATTTTGCATAATAAATGCTGCGACCTAGCATGTGGGCCATCAGGATATTGCTTTACGTTCTCGTTGGCTACGGTCCCTGATTTCTCGTGTGCCTTCAACGAACGGGTTCGTGCAAGCTGAATGCGCCTATACGACGCGACATGTAGCGACGCGACGGTCCCGCACGTATTCTTATAGAACCAGATCTAGCGACCGTCAGACGACACGACACAACCACGTTGACCAACTAAGCAGAGTGCGCACCATACGACGCGACGTGTAGTGACACAATTTTCCGTGCAGTGTCGCGCCGCATAGAATGCACACGTCCCTATTAGGCAAAAATGCCGCGAGTGCTCTGGGGCCCTATTCGCCCATTGTAGGTTTCAAGAGATTGTATAAACTTTGAGTTATGATTCAGTAAAGCGAAACTATGAACCAAAAGAACTCACTGATAAGACTTCGTGAGTTTTCTTGGCAGCCAGTGTACACATTTGTGACCTTCAAAATTCATACGCACTGTTACAGAACGACCTTTTGTTTTCATGGCGTTTGATGAATATTTTCTCACTGACATAGGACTCTTACATACAGCGCTCATTGAGCAAAACCATGTGCACAACAATTTACGGAATCGCATAAAAATTTAAGGTGTAAATTATGTGTGCAACTGAGTTTTCAATGAATGCACGTTCTTCAGTTTTTAACAGTTAGGGAATTGACCCCCTGTGGGTCGTGCCGCTAAGTGTCTCGCCGCTAAGTGTCGCGCTGCTAAGTGTCGCGCCGCTTAATGTCGCATGCACCTTTGTCTCTTACGGGTGGTGGGCAACAATGAGAGTATCAAACAAAAAAAAATCGATAATTCCCGATACGACATTGAGACAGGAAGTCCCCCTCTATACCACATGACTTATGGATTATTTATTATTTTTAATAAAATTAAGTCTGTCGAGGGGTGTTTGATTCTTGAACCTCGGACAGTTTTGAAGCCTGTGCTCATTTGATGTGCACATCTTGCACGAACCCTTGGACACACTCGTTTGGAATGCGCCAAGCTAGCGGTGCGAAGTATCGGTAGTTTGTTTACCAGGTTGTTGTTTCGGGGCTGTGGTGCTTTTGCTACCTGTAATGCCCGAGACCGTTTCCAATGTCTGAAACCTATGGGACAAGAATTTGTCCATGTCCTCCCATTTGGAGACTTCTGTCTTATTCTCCACTGTTTGTTCCCAGAGCGCCAAGGTGCTTTCTGGTAACTTAGTCGAGCAGATATATGTAATGATCGCATCCCAGTTAGAGATGTCGATTTTATGGGTTTTCAGAGACGCGATACAATTGTTTTTTTCGCGTTGCAGCTTTTTGATCGAGGTGCCACACTCACTTTCAATTTTTCCTAAGCTAAATAAAATCTTCAATTGTGTGTTTATCCGAATACGTTTATTTTCGTACCTATATGTTAAATTTTTCCACGCCGTGGCGAAACCATCCGTAGTTAGCTGGCATTTTTGCACGATTTCTTTTGCTTCCCCCTGAGTTTTCTGATTAAGGTAGTACAATCTCTCAACATTTGAAAGGCTCTTGTTTTGAATGTATATGGCCGTGAACATATCACGGAATGTTGGCCATGAGAGATAGTCTCCCTTAAAGACTTCTGTGTTGCAAGGAGGTAAACGGATATTTCGTTCGCGCTCGCGCTCGGGTCGTTCCTCTCCATCAGTTTCTTTCTTATTTAATGTTGCCTGAAGCTCGGCCATATTGGACATGCAGCGGAGGAAAATTGCATAAGCTGCTTTATGCTTTATTTTTACAGCCGCGATATTTTTTGCCTCCAATGTATCTGAGTTTAAAAGGTTTTCGCACGATACTTTCGCCTTTTTCTATATGGCTTTTAACTCTTCCTGTTGGATTGCAAGGGTGTGTTTTGTGTGGTTAGCCTCAGGCATGTCATTGTAGTCCGACTCGAATTCGATGACGGCATCAGCCAGCCTGATATATGACTCCATAAGTTCGTTTGAATAAAGGACACGATTCTAATCATGAAGGGGGATCTGATCTTTTTTGTTTGTTTTTTAAAAGCAAAAAAAAAATGTGCTTTTCGGGGCTTGCTATAGTGAAGGTTGGTATCGTTTGACAATTAGTCTCGCCACCCAACTGCCACTAATATTACAATGTTTCGTTTCGTTTTTATGAGTGCTCTGATACGAGGGGTTGGGAATTCGTTCCCGAATAAGCAGACAGAGGGAGGATGACGGAATTAAATTCCTTCACTTTGACTTTGACCAGACTGAATCAAAGTTTCGTCGACGCAGAGGTATAGAGCACTAGGGAGTCGATTCGCTAACCTGACCAATAACTAATATCCCTTACCGCTGGTGGGGGGAAGTACTAGAGTTGCTCTAAGTTATTTGCGAATTGAACGGAGTGGAAGACGAAGTGTCTTGCGCAGGATCTGATACCCTTTACCGCTGGTGGGGGGAAGCAACAGACCGACGCAAGGTTTTGCCTTTATTGGCCGAAACTAAAGAATGTTTTGCGCAAGTTCTGGCACCCCTTACCACTGGTGGGGGGAAGTGCCAGAAATTTACGCAAGAAAGACAAAAAAAACACTACCGCAGGTTTTATTCTTGGCTCTGGGCCGTATTTTCGCTTATACACCGTTTATATAGTCTAAGTGCCACTGAAATATAACCACGTATCTTGTAATTATTTCGTTGCTGGAGGACTCCTTGACTTGTATTAACGTGCCTTGTATCCGCTTTTCCAATATCTTATGTTCGTATCCTCTGAACGCTTTTAATATATTTTGTCGCTATTAACCAACTCGATGGATGGTGGATTTTGGTGCCGATCTCTATAGTTCCCGGTGAGTAAGGACCATGAACACAATACAGAGGGATTGGATAACTCAGGCTCCCCGTGGATTGTGTCGATATCGAGAATGAAAGAACGAAAGCGAGTTTTAGTAATATAATCGTTATAAATTTTATTAAAATTCAATTCATGTAAATGATATTAAATGCGTTATAGAAAATGAAATTTTATTATAAGTTATAGTTGGATATATATATAGGCTTACCCGGTGGTGTGGCTGCTGCTGATCCGCTGAAGGTTGACAGAAAAGTAAAAGTTAAGTTCTTCGCAAAAGACATAAAACCCTCGAGCCGCAGTCGACACAGCTAACCGTTTTGAGGGGAAATTACCTTTGCCCAAAGCGCACACAATAGGAGGAAATCCGTAGGGTATATATGCACGTATATGGATGTACATACATCGCCTTGCATTCAGGCAGATGCCTTAGCAGAGGAATGCTGGCACAAAAAAATATAAATAGTTACCGATATGTCCATCCATATACTTACATATGTGGCAATAGGTTTGAGCGTGTGTTATTATGCTAAACCTAAGAACTGTACCGTACGTTCATTGCTCTAAGCAGGCATGGATATGTTCGTGCATGTTATTGGTAGGCATTTGAAAACATAACAAAACAATGGTATATTAGTTGTTCTGCTGACTACCAACCTGCTTGTGCGTTGCCGATGCGAAAAACGATCGCCTCAGTGTGGCCTTAGTATTTTTGCCTAAACGGTTTATATGAGTCTTACATCGGACTTAGAAGTTGGGTATGTTTTATAAGTTAAGGCATTAGCCTTACCAGAATAATGCACATTGGCTGTGCTTTTCTTGCGGGACTGATTTCTTTGTGGGTGCAATGGGGCTAGCGTTGGCTGACTGGCGATATGCCCAAAGGAGTGTAGGATTAGGGAGGGTCATCCGCGAAGGCATTATAAAGGAATTTAGCTTGGTGGCCTAAACACGTTTGATATGTAATCTTTTAAAATTAGTCGATCAGGCACAGCCAAGAGTGTAAATTGTGTTATGGGGATGTACGTAAAATGCACTTTTTGATGTTTTTATTGTTTTGTAATCTTTTTAGTCCTGAGGATGATCTCAGATTGGGGTCGAAATATCGATCAATCATTAAACAAATATATTTATTGAAAGACATAAAATATTTGATTTTTATTTATGCGTGGCCTTGAGCTCAAAATTTAATAATTTAAATATTGAAGGCCGAAAAACAACAAATAAAAATAGATAACAATCTATTTAGCTTAAATATAGATGAGCCCACAGACATAAGCGTTAATAAGTACCTCGGAGTAATAATACGATATTTTAGTTGCAATAGTAAATCAATTTTTAACACATTTCTTAAACTATCAGCTATCGAGGATTGCAAGGCAAAGGGATTGACTGTTTCAATTTTAAGAACAATGAATGAATTTGGGTTGGATGTTGAATATTTGAGGGGCTTAGGAACAGATAATGCGAACGCTATGGTAGGCAGAAATCCAGGCGCAGTAACTTTATTAAAGCAACATAAACCTAAAGTCATTTTAGTTCCGTGTGTCTGTCATTCGGTATAATTGGCTGTTTCATCTGCTTCGAAGCTACTTCTGAATGAAATTGAATTTCTGATTGCAGAAACATATAACTGGTTTTCTAAGTCCGCAAGTAGACAAAGGAGCTATGCAATGCTAAGTGCTGACATAAACGAACGACTCGAGCCATTGCAAATTGTTAGGGCATGCTCAACTCGGTGGTTGTCCATCGAAGTAGCCGTAAAAAGAGTGGCGAATCAATGGCTATAGTTGAAAACCCACTTTGGTATTGCTGCTGTTCCGGATTCGTGCCATAAAGCAAATATTTTGTCAAATCTTTTCACGGACGATATATTGGGTTATTTATTTTCCTAAGCGCCATATTAAAAGTGGTTCAAACCCTGAATCAGCTCTTTGAGAGCAACTCGACGGATTTCCTTAAAATGTTTAGTGATCTTAAGCATCTGCTTTCGACCTTCTGTTCTCTTGTAATATTTCACTCAGACACTTTTGATCCGGTGTCTTCTCCTTTAACGCCGTTATGGGTTCCTATGCCCAATTTTCATTACTCCTATGAAGACTGTTTAAAAACCAAATTTTATGATAAACATTTGCAAACAATTATAGGAGAAAACTGCCGTAGTTTCATTATAAAATTAATAGAGCAAATACGGCAACGTCGGCCTAGTTATATAGAAACTTTAAAATATATAAATTTTTTCTCTATTGAAACGGCACTGAGTGCTGTCGAACCACTTAATTTCGATAGTTTCACACAAAAAAAATGTGGATATTCAAATGATGAAATAAATAACATTGAAATGCAGTGGAAAAAATGCATCTACATGAAAGGGACAACGTAGGTTTGGCAGAGGTTTGAGAGTATAAAAACGCTCTTGGGGAAAATCCCATTGCCAATCTTTCCACTTTTGTTTTCGATTTTTTGGGTTTACCACTCAGTAATGTTGAGCTAATTTTAGGCACCATGAAAAATGCTAAAACGAGGAGGTTATCGCGCCTTACGTTTATTTATTTTAATGAGATCGTTTGTTATAATAAAATCATTGCAGCACTAACAGTATCATTTAAAAATGTTAAATTCAATTTTATATGTAAGGTACGGACTAAGGAAAGAAAATAAATGCTGCCATGATAACAAACAATCTCATTGAACTAATGAAATAGTTGTAGCAGCAGTAGACGAGTGGTCAAATGATTGACTTTAAAAATTTTTTATAAATCACAGATTGCATCTGTGAATTATAGTTGGAGTAAAAATTAATTTAAATTTTTTACTAGATGTATAAAATGCTAAGATTTTGATGAAAAAATATTTTTTTTTAGCACTTCCTTTATACAAATGGAAAAAAACCAGCGAAAAGTTTCTCTTTATATAAAACATATTCTTGCTGGACTTTGATTTTTAAATTTTGCTACAGAAATTGCAAAAATATTTATGAGAAGCAAAAATATAAAAGATGTATATTGGAACGATTTTCCGTAATCCCTTGTCAAATTTGGTTTTGAGACAAACCGGTTTCGGCGTTGTGCCATCGTCAGTGTCGATTTTCGTTCTGATCTGTTGTTGTCGTTTGTCCTGTATTTATAGTTCGTAGGTATATGAGCAGGTATTGTCAAATTGATGCTTGTGTATATTTAGTTATTTGTATGTGCTGTGTGTTCATTTAGAACCGAGGGTGGTTTACTAATCGATTTGTGTGGCTGACTGGGGTAGGTAGAAATCTGTGATTTTAGTCGTTTGACCTTCTTTGTCGGTTTTTTGTTTTGGTGTGTTAATTGTTTTGTGTTTATTTGTTGTTGTGTGTTTGTCTGTTGTACCTGTGTGATTAAGTTGTTTCCTGTAAACAAGTTTTAAAGGCTCAAATATTGTGTCAGAAATTGTGTTTATCTGTTCGTTTATTAATCTACCGTCGAATGTTTTCTGTTTGTAGATGTCCATGTTTTCGAGTACGTTGAGACGTCGGCCCTTTTCCTGTATGTGAAGAACCCTAACTGTTTTATTGATGTTTGCTGGGGAACATTCATTCTCGACCATGTGATTCGCGAAGTTAGACTCGGGTATAATGTTTGGATTCCGTATTTTTTTGTTGTAATCTCTAATATGTTCTCTGAACCTCGTTCTTATTTGCCGTCCTGTTTGTCCTATGTAACTATGCTGGCATCCGCAGGTAAGCTTGTATACGACGTGGCTGCTAAACCGATCCTCTGAGTTAATGTTAGTTCTTAGTTTTCGCCCTAGATTGTTCGATGTTTTGAATGCTGTGTTAATGTTGTATTTTTTAAAGAAGTTTGCCAATTTATATGTTGCTTTTTCAGTATATGTCATAGTCGTCCAGCTATTATTTTCCTTTTCATTATTTCTTTTTGGTTCTCCATTTGTCCTTCTGAGCTTATCTACTAGTGCTTTTTTATATCCGTTGTTTGCAGCGATATTATATATGACCTCAAGTTCTCTCTTATATGCCTCTTGTGTAAGCGGTGTTCTTTCAAGTCTATGTACCAAGTGCCTTAATGCTGCATTTTTATGCTGTTGAGGGTGATTTGAGGTATTGTGTATTATTCTATTGGTGGCCGTTGAGTTTCTATATATGTCATAGTTAAATCTTTTGGCTTCGTTATCAATATTTATCGTGAGGTCTAGATAGTTGATTCCTCCGTCTTTTTCGGTTTCCATTGTAAATTTTATATTTCCGTGCTGCTTGTTGAGGTACTCCAGTACAAGCTCTTCGTTATTAGTAGTTAAAACGCATATTATGTCATCCACGTATCTAGCATAAAATGACACGCCTAATTTGGACTTCAGCTCCTGTATGTACTTTTCTTCCAGATTTTGCATGAAAACTTCCATAAGAATTGCTGATGTGGGGCTTCCCATTCCAAGACCGTTTGTTTGTCTATATATTTTATTTTTGAATTGAAAATAGTTTTGACGTAAAGTGGTTCTTAGCGTATTTGTGATTTGCATACTTTTCACTTTGTTTTTTGTGTTATGAACTATTGTTGAGCTAACTATATCCAAAGTCTCCGATAGTGGTACAGATGGGTATAAATCTTTTATGTCAAATTATACCAATTTGCTGTTTCTTGTTAGCTCTACGGTCTCGAGTCTCTATATTAGTTCTGTTGTGTTAGCTATTGCATATTCGTTCCTTAGCTCCAGAGTATCTTTCAATATCGTTTTTAAATATTTGGACAGTTTGTAACATGGTGCCGATTTGAAATTAATGATGGGCCTCATTGGTGTGTCCGGCTTGTGGATTTTTGGTAGCGCAACCAGTGGAGGAGCCGAAGGATTCATTTGGACCAATCTATGTGCCATGTTAGAATCTACTATATTGGTTGCATTCTTTATAGCAACTTTGATTTGGTTTTGGTATTCATCTGTGGGATCCTCTCTCATTCTACGACATTTCATTTCCTCTATGAGATCCTCGGTTTTGGATATATATTGCTCTTTTTCGATTAGCACAGTGGTGTTTCCTTTGTCCGCTTTCGTTGTGACAATATTGTTTTTCTTTAGTTTATGCCGTAGATTCTTTATTGTTTTCTCCTCTGTATTCGATTTTTGTACTTCCTGTGCTTTCACCTCCTTTTTTATGATTTCCCTGCACATGTGTCTTGCGTGCTCCTGTTCTTCCTGTGGTATCAATGATATTGCGATCTCCGCCTCTACAATCGCTTGCTCCGTTTTTCTTACTGTATTCTGGTCCATGATATTGTGCTTCAGGCCCTTTTCGAGAAGTTGTGCCTCTTCCTTGGAAGTGGAAGTGAAAGTGGAGCGCACATTACTTGGATTGGAATGTTGGTAGGAAAGAAGATATTATTAGTCAATCAACTGCGCTCTACCTTTATATTTTTACTTCTCGTAAATATTTTTGCAATTTCTAGGTCAAAATTTAAAAATCAATGTTTAGCAAGAATATGTCTTTATATAAGGAGACATTTTTCGCTGATTTTTGTCCATTTATATAAAGGAAGTGCTTAAATGTTTTTTATTTTCTCCTTTTGTTACATTTTCTCGTTGTCTTAACCTATCTGTTAAGTTTTAGCTTGTAGCTCAATGAGAACTTACATAAAAATCAATCCCGAAATTACCTCCGTTCTGTTTGATTTTTCTAAATATTTCAGTCCGTGCGCCCCTTAACGAAACTGCTTGTATTGTGTTACCGGCTGTCATCGACCTCTCAATTCAGCTCTAAATTTTTAGCCTCTAGCTCTTCGAGATGCTGCTTAAAATCCGGTTAACAATTTCCAAATTACTATCTAATTTTTTCGATCTGTGCGCCACCTAACGGAATTTTTTTCTCCTTTTGTTGCTTTGTCACGGTGTCTTAACCTGTCTCTGAGGTTTCATTTTTCTCAATGAGAAGTTACTTTAAAATCGATTTCAAAACACCAAATTTCCAAATTCTTCTCTAAATATTTCGATCCGTGCGCCCCCTATCTGTGAACTTACATAAAATCAATCCGTTTCCTACGATTTTTCTAAATATATCATCCCTTGCGACCCTAGCGAGTCTTTTTGTATCGTCTCATCGGCTGTCATCAACCTCTGAATTAAGTTTGAAATTTCAAGTCTGTAGCTCACCGAGAAGTTACTTAAGAGTTGGTTTGAAAATGTTTAAATTCTTATTTAATTATTTCGATCCGTGCGGCACCTAACGGATTTTTTTCCTTTTGTTGCATTGTTACGGGGTTCTAACCTATGTCTGAAGTTTCACGTTTGTAGCTCAATGAGAAGTTACTTAAAAATGGATTGCAAGATTTGTATGAAAAGCGGACAAACATTCAACCGACCTAATATAAAGAAAGTAAAAAGAAAGGCTAAAATGTCTGTTTGTTGATCGCCGGTGTTTGAAGAGATACGTCGGCCTATTTGGTTCAAACTTTCACATAAGTTGCGTATGCCTCGCGCGGTGGTTATTACATAGGCTTGGTTGCGATCGACGCAGAGGATCTCGAGATATAGGTCAAAACGTAGACCCGGGTATTCCTAGAATGTGTGTGTAATATGGATATCAAATGACAGCTGTTGCATGAACCTGGCAAAACTGATATATATGCATGCGAATCCGAAATAAAGACATGAACTAATAATACCCACATACCTATTTACATACGTCCTATTCGATTTGCCTGAAATTTGGTATACAAATTTGCCTATATTAGTATTTACGGTGCTTTTTTCCGGGAAGTAGACCAGAGACGCACTGGGACTGGGATTAGGACCAGAATGGGACTGAGACTCGAAGTGGGACTGGGACTAGAACTCGGAATGGGACTGGAACAAAATATATACCACCCTTTGGGACTGGCAATAAGGGATGAAGAAGAATGAGAACAACTTGAGAGAAGAGAAAAGAGAGAAGGAGACTGAGAAAGAGGTAGAATAAGCTGAAGATGGAGACAGATGAAACGAAAAAGACGGAGGGAGGAGTGAATAAAAGGATTAGGAAAAAGTGAAGAGGGGGAGGACAGAGTTAGACGGAAAATGCAGATGAAAATGTATGCAGATATACCAAATTTATAACAGAACATCGTCTGTCGGGTCTGCTAGTTATTTTATAGACAAATAACGTCAACCAGAAATTCAGGGTCGAATTATTCTTGCCAACAAATGCTACCCCGGACTGAGAAGGCAGTTGAAAAGTGAATTCCTCGCTCGACAAACGAAAATCAAGCTCTACAAGTCCCTTATCGTACACGTCCTGCTATAAGTTGCGGAAGCATGGATGCTAACAATATCTTCGAAAGATCTAAGGAATCTCTATGCTTGGCGAAGGCTATTACCAAAGAAGATTCAATAATGAGTTGTAGGAGCTTTTTGCAGACCTCAAAGTAGTACAGCGATTACGCTGCCAAGGCCATATTATGCGAATGAAAGATGATCATCCGGCCAAGAAAGTATTCTTATGCGAACCCGACTATGGAAGCAGAGGAAGAGGGTGTCACCCACTCCGCTGAAAAGACCAGGAGGAAAATAATTTAAATGCCATTGGTGTTGCCACCTAACCTAACCTAAGCGGTAATTAAATATGTATAGATGTATAAGTAAATATATAGTTGTATGTATACACAATTTTGATAATATATTTATATCATATTCAGCCAAAAGTTATGCTACAGGTTGCAAATTATTTCAATTATGCTGTGTATATGGAGAGCTTTGCAAAGCTTAAATTTGTTTACTTAACCCTACATATCCAACTATATGCACATCTGGATATAATTTTTACTACATATCAGAAGAATGAAGAATCAATAGAAAATGTCGATGGAGGCAGTGAAGCATAGGATTGTAGTCGTCAAAGGTTTAATTTTAGTTTTCTTATAAAATTGTTGTATTAATACTTTAGGTGCGGTATAAGCCGAAAAGTTTAAGAGGGATATTCACCATTAATTTCTAGTGACTACTTTAAATTTCACCTGCAAATAGGAAAGGTAAGGGAGATTTATGCCTTAGTGATGAAAATATGAGCTAGTGTTTCAAAATTTTCATTAGGGCGTCATCATACCCTTGTGTTAAACCAAGCAAGCTAGAACTAATACTCTTCAAAAAAGGAACAACAACACCTCGTTTTCGCCTGCTTTAACTAAACATCCAAAGCTCTCTGTCTTAACTAGGGTTAAGTACCTTGGCGTCGAAATAGATAACAAGCTTAACTGGAAAGTGAATATTGAAAGAAGAGTATAGAAGGCATACATCGCCTACTTCTAGTGGAAGATAATAGTTAGCAGAAACTGGGGTCTAAGACCAAAAGTTACGATGTGGTTTTACACACTAGTTACAAGAACTATCCTATCGTACAGAGCAATAGTGTAATGGCAGGCCCTGGACAAGGAATCAAACCCTAAAAAACTAAACAAAGTACAACGGGGGCAAGCTGTGCAGGGGTAACATGAGCACTTAGGTCGTATCCAACAAACGCGTTAAATGTTATCATTAAAAAGCTGCGATTGGAGGTTCACATACGTCTTACAGCTACTAACTCTGCCACCAGGGTGTTTGAATGCAGAAGCGAGTAGGGGTATGGCCACACCGGTATCCTAAGAAGGCAACCCAATGCATATTAGACAAAGGATTATCTTTCGTCTATATTGAACTTTGTCAAGATCTTTAAGGTGAGGATACCCTAGAGAAGGGACTGGTCAGCCGGCATGGTAAGGAGGGTGTCATCTTACTATACAACGACGTGTCCAAAATGCACTCCGGTGTTCGCGTCGGGGTCTTCTCCGAACATCTTGAAATCGAACTAACAATCCGTCTCCCAAACTCAGCTAGTATATGTCAAGCTGAGCTACTAGGAATAGAGAAGACGTATTGCTTCCTGTTGGAAAGCCCTGTAAACGGTCGAGAGATATGTATATTCTAAGAAGCCAAGCAGCGCTTTTGACGTTGAACTTACCACTTACGTCCTCTATGACCGCTAATATTTGTAAGAATGCATTTCGCATTGCAGCAAACGCATCGACCTTTACTCTCACATGGGCACCGGATCACTGGAATATAGGAGGTAATGAAAAATGGATGAACTCGCGAAGGCCATCACTGAGGCAGTCGCCGCTTGCATCAATATCCATTTCAAGAAAACCGCTATTAAAAATTAGTACTCTAGCGACTCACGTAGGATCACCAAAAGACCTTGGCCGGACTATAACCATAAAAAACTGAGGATTTACTAAAATTGTTTAGGAAATATTTAAGATGACAACCAAAATCACAGGACACTGGCCACTGAGCTCACATGCTGAAAGAATGGGAATAACCTTCAACGAATTCTGCAGGAGGTGCAGCCACGAAGGTTGTAAGGAAACGGTCAACCATTTTCTCTGCGATTTTCCAGCCCTGGCTAATATTAGGAACCCACCTCTGGGTGGTTTCGTGCTGTCCGGTTTATGAGATTTATCAAAATGCTCCATTAATGACAGCAACAGGTTTATTCCACTAACAAAATGGTTCGAGTAAAAATAAGTTCACTGTATAATAGGTTGATATACAGGAGAAAATGCATCAAAATAGTGCCGAGAGCGCTGACCGGCCAGGACAGCAACCAACGAACCAATAAACTATCAAAAGCTTCTCTGACCCACTGCAGCCTAACTAGAAATGTCTATATAAGCATGCGCGGTTCCAGGGGGGCGCTGTATTTTGTATTTGCTGTAATGAAATATATAATACTATTCTACATAGTAGAAGAAAAATTAAAATTAGTAAATTTCCGTAGTGTGATAAGAATCTACTATGTAGATTAGTATTATATACTTCGTTAAAGTGAATACAATAAAAAGCCCCCCCCCTCCCCTGGAACCGCGCATTAATACTAACGGTTTGTTATCCAATTCCTTTGACCGAGTTATCGGTGTGTTATCGGCGATGTAAAAACGAACTATCGCTTTTTTATCGAAATGTTATAAATTTTCTATTGACAACAAATCGGGTTGTTATATAAATGTTATCGATTTTTTATTGAAAAGTAATCGATTTCCAATTCAAAAAAATATCGTGTAGTTAAGGTATTGTTACCAGTATTTTATCTGGGCGCTTTCGAAATGATATCACAACGGTTTGCTTTTGAAGTAAATGCGGATAAAACTTCAATATGGAATGAATGACACAAATGTAGCTCCTCGATAACAAGCCGCTAAGAAACTAATAAGAAACCGATCGTTAAGGTATTGTTACCAGTATTTTATCTGGGCGCTTTCGAAATGATATCACAACGGTTTGTTTTTGAAGTAAATGCGGATAAAACTTCAATATGGAATGAATGAAATAAATGTAGCTCCTCGATAACAAGCCGCTAAGAAACTAATAAGAAACCGATCGCCCGACGATAGTTTCGCTATCGATAATAAAGCAAGAACTCGTTGGTATCACTTGTTATCGATGGTAAGCTAACGAAGCAAAAATCGCTTAACCGTGCATAATGTGCTCGCTTTAATGCTTAGTGGGTTTCTAAGATCATGCGCAAAGCCTACGATATTAGACTCGCAAAGTGGCTCATACCTTTGAAGAGAGAAAACTTAAGGCTCACGATTGCCATACTGACCGTACACTGCCCTCTGGCGTCACATGCTTATAAGTTAGGTCTCGTCAGTAGCAGAAAGTGCAGGAAGTGTGAGCTGCAGGAAGAAACGGTTGAGCATGTTCTGTATTCGTGTCCTGCGCTCGCCAGGTCAAGGCTCCAGCTATTAGGGGCGGCAGAGTTGCCATACCTCGAGGCAGCAATTAAGCTGGTTCCCAGAAAACTGCTATTATTTGTCAAGAGGACGGAGTTATTCTCAAACGTATGTCTTGGTACCTGATTGCGATTCTTCCGCTTGGTCTTCAAACAAATTCTGTTAACAATATTGACACATTCAGTCCATTTTAGGTCTTTATTGACCGGCCAGTTCAATTTTACCTAACCAATGCTTAGTTGGAGTCACTCTGAAATAGTTCTCAAGGCTACCATCCTTTAATCAATATGATTATCATACCAAATATAATATCTATCGTATGCTAAAGAAATGCTTCTAAACCAAGTTGCCACCTATGGGTAATATATCCCATATATTTCTTTCATTGATTTTGTTCTGTAAGCTAACTTACCTAACTTACCGCAGTTTCGAAAAAATTTTCTCTCGCATGTCATATTAAATTGAAAATTAACTAAATTAGATGTGACAACATTGCGTTAGCCTGATTTGCATTACATCACTCATTATGTAATGTGATGGTGGCACTGAGAATAGTTTTGCATTTGTGGACATTAGTCCCGTCATGGATATTTCTACATCCTCAACAAACGTAGCATATGTACATATTTTAGCGGTGGTCCCAGGATGAGTAATACAGTGATGTGCTTCTTTGAAAATTTGTCGAATATATTCGGGTTGTGGGTCTGTTTAGAACAGTGGATTGTTCGAATGCTGTGGTAGAAATTTAGGTTATCCTCAGATTTTTTTTTTTTTTTTGGATTTTTATTGCACATGTATTTCATGTAATTGAAGAACTAAAAATGACTAATTCATTCAATCGTTTCATCAATGTAAAAATTAACGTTAAGTTAAATTCAAACAATTAGTAAACACGAACATAATCTAGAATATCCTCCAGCTAAATGTAAAGCTTAAACGCTTAGCAAAATAAGTTATTAAATATAATAGTAAAAAATATAAGAAATAAACTTCATTAATTGAATCTAATACGTAAAATCTTAGTAAATTTTTACTGATCAGTAATAGTTTTTGATGTTGTGGCTGATGAGCTGTTAATTTTTCGCCGCCACCACAGCCTTTTTGTAACGTCTGTAACCGTAAGTGTTAACCAATTGATTGGGCCGAGCTCGCAATTCTTGTGTTGCTAACTGTTGTTGTTGCTGTTGTTGCTGCTGTTGCTGTTGATTCTGTAGTTGCTGATTATGTTTTTGTTGTTGTTGTTGTAGCCCTTGCTGTTGTTGATCTTGTTGTAAGTCCTGCTGCTTTCTAGTCAAATTTTGTCCATTCGTATCACTGAATTGACCCGGAAATTGTGATTGTCCTCCTAAGCCAACACCAGCAACTGCACCACCCAAACCACCTGCAATGCCAGCACCTAAGCCACCGCCAAAGAACGAATTCGTTTGTTGATTTTGTGGCCCGCCAGGGAACTGTGCAAATGGTGGCTGTAATTGGCCAGCAAGTTGTTGCTGATATGTACGCGCTTGTTGCTGTTGCAATTGAAAAGCTGTCAGCTGTTGTTGCTGACCAGGGCGTAGCGACTGACCAACGCCAAATTGACGATATGGATTCGGATTTAAGCTTTGCTGGTATGGTGGAACGCTTGAAACATATTGCAAGGATTTTGCGATAGCATCAGGTATAGGAGGAGGGGTTGGAATGTGAGCACCTTCAGCGCGAAAACCTAAGGAATATACATATTTAAAACGTAAAAAAAAATCTACACTTGTTTACCATTTTCGTCAGCTATATATCGCACTGTGATAGGTGTTCCTTCCGGTGAGGTGTAAGAGTATGAACCTTGCACTACTTGTGCTTCCACATCTTCACCTAAGCCCAAATTTTTCACATACCCCTGCGCCTGCGCAGTAGTACCATCGGCAGAGGCATAGCCATATGAAAAGCTGCCATCATAGTTGAGTTCGTTCTGATAGGCCGTAATGGGCACATAGTTTGGTTGATCCAGGCGATTGTAGATGCGATAGGGATTCTGCGGTCACGAAAATTCTTAGCTTACGTATAAGTTTACTTGTTGTATCCTTTTTATATACTCACCTGTGGTACTATGCCGGACAACGGTGTGATGGTCGTAATACCACCGAAGCCTGTGCCAATGGGCTGCAAGGTATTTAAAGTATTCGCGTAGCCCTGTTGTTGCTGCTGCTGTTCTTGAAATTGTTGCCGTTGAAGTGGTGATTGTTGTTGCTGTTGTCGCTGGAAGGGTGACTGATTGTTGAATATCGTATTCGGCTGTTGGCTGCGACATGTATGGTGCGTTAAGGTAAGCGATAGAATTAAACCGGCCAAGAGCTGCAGATAAAAGATTTGAAATAATTTTTGTTGGTTTTTTCGCTACACGTTTTGCAGTAAAAGCAGAAAAGAATGATTTGTATTTTTTTGGTTTTTTTTTTTTTGAGTTTTTTTACTGAAATATATTTTGTGGGGATGAACTATTTTTAAGTGCCTTCAAGCGAATCCGATTGCACTCTGCAGCTGTTTGAAAAATGTGTTGGGATTTCTAGAAGTCGAAATGTTAACAAGCGTGACTTCTGACAAAAAATCGGATACAACTTAACATCACTAAGTCTATGATGTTTTCATAAGCGCTGATGATTTTACCCGGGTAATGAGGTACCCGGATATAACCGTTTAAACGTCAATTAAGTAAGTAATGAGGTACCCGGGCACTTTGATAATAAGTTAAGTTTTTTGGCAGTGGTGGATAAAAAAATTAAGATATTGTTTTTCACCCATCCATCCGACAGTCCATCTGACTCGTCATGTATATTTGCAATAACTATCATTTACATATAAATATCGTACCTTTCCTACGTCTTCTGAATACGAGTTCTTACTAAAACCGGGCATAATCGATGTGCCCTTTCAGGTATCAAATATATTCTATGATTATAATAGATTAATATTCTATTAGCAATAAGTGCTATTCTTCCCCATTTTGGAAGGCGGTTTGCTGTGTAAATCTAGTCCGATGCCCACTATTAAAACGGATTTTGTTCGGCTTGCGGTAGTTATACCTTGAAAACGGTTAAAGGAACAGTGATAAAATATTGTACGCGTATTCTTAATTTAAAGATGATCTCCTATGTAATTTGAAAGTTTTTGAAGACCTTTGTTATATATAATTTGCTATTGTTCTGCTGGCTCGAGGTCTTAATAAAACGCAATTGTTTTTTATACCAATATATTTCGATTACTACACGGTAACCATCTTCAGGGTAAGCTAATTAAAAACATACAATCAATTAACAAAATTATGCCATAAAAAATAATAATATAAATAACAAAAAAACATTCATCATTTGTACATACGTTCAATTTCACGTCCTTCCTGTGTGATGCGGAGTTTTATACTGACTATTCGTTAGTAAGTGTTTATAGATAAATTATGAATGATAACTAAGTGTGATATCTTCTGCATAGACGTCAAAATTCCAAAGTGATTGGATCACCTGATTTGTATTTGACTATCGCTGTCTCATTCTGTATCCCTTTCTATCACCCGCTGAAGATAGGCGCCGCCATATTGAACACCCTGTCAAAACGCTAAAAAGTAGCCATATTGAACATCCTGTCTGGCATTTGACAGATGAGATATCACACTTAGTTATCACTCACAATGATAGATATGCCCGCAGTCATCTGTATCACTTTTAAAGTTTAGTCTTCTGTCCGTCGGTGTGTTATTATATGTAGTGTCTCTAGTGTAAATCGTTTCGTATATGTTTGTTCCTGTATGAGAATTCTCGCATCATCGAAATTTGGCGACTGGCCAGTAGCCGTACAGTGGGCCATCAGTACTGTTTTTTGGTTTTGCTCTGTCTTGCAATTTTTAAAATCCGACTTATGCTGTGACAGTCTGGTCTTTAATTTTAACTTTGTTGTGCCCACATATAAGCTATTGCACCTATTTTGCCATTATCTCTACATGAAATCTCGTACACTACGTTGCTTTTTTCCGTTTGTGGTATTTTCGATTTTGTTTTGCTGAAAATATTGTTTTAATGTGTTCGTCGGTTTGTGGGCAAACTTTATATTTTCTCTATTATAGCAGTCTGAATTTGCTAGCCGCTCCGACAGTTGAGGTACATAAGCTAATGACCTATATATGAATACTTTTTCAGATTTTTGTAGACTGTTGGCAGAATTAACCCTTTTTAGTAGTGATTTTATAGTACGTGTCGGAAAATCATTGTTTTTAATAGTGAAAATATTTCGTTTTGTACTTCTTTCTGGTTAACCTCGTCCGACGTCTGCAACATTCGTCTTATACAGCCCGTCGCTGTATTTATAATCATTGACTTTGGGTGTTTTGAATTATAATTTATAATTCATCCTGATGACGTTGGTTTCTTATACCACTTCAACTTTAATTGATTTCCTCGCCTATTTACTTCAGTGTTTAAATAAGGTAACTTTCCTTGTCAAAATTGTTCAGTGCGTCAAGTGTATCTTCTATTTCATCTTCGTTGACTATCGCGAATAAATCATCGACATACTTCGTAAGTAATTGTGGTTTTCGTTCCAATTTATCCATTGTGTTGTCCAATAATTTTTCCATAAGTATGCCGGCTATCACTGGGGAAGTTGGTGATCCCATTGGCATTCCTTTTAGCTGCATATATATGGTGTCATTGAACTTAAAATATCTGGTTTCATGAATGCAGAATTTTACTATTTCCATAACTAACTGTTTTGGTATCTTCGTAAATTCTTCAATCTTTTCCATTTTTCTTATATTACGTCAAGTGCTAACTGCAAACTGTATATGTATGCTCGGAAAGAGTAACCCCACGTCGAAAGGAATCAATTTTTCATCATCACAAATGTAAATATTATTTACTCTTTCCAATTTTTGATTTTGGCGACCTTTTTGTTAACGAATCACTTTTTTTTTTCTAGCTGGCTTGAGGTCTGAGTTGAAATAAAAACACAAGGGTTTTTTATATATTACCAATATATTTCGATTACACACGGTAATCGTCTTCAGGGTGAACAATTTTTTACACGTGTGTATCACTTGACGTGATATAAACTCCACGTCAAGTGATACACACGTGTAAAAAATTGTTCACCCTGAAGACGATTACCGTGTGTAATCGAAATATATTGGTAATATATAAAAAACCCTTGTGTTTTTATTTCAACTCAGACCTCAAGCCAGCTAGAAAAAAAAAAAGTGATTCATTTACTCTTTCCTTGAACTCTATCGTATTCTTTATTTCATATGATGAAGTCGCCGTTTTTAATATTTCCACTCAGCAACAAACAAACAAAGCGCAATAGAAATGGCAATCACAGACACAGTGGC
Organism: Eurosta solidaginis; assembly: GCF_040869045.1. Classification (NCBI taxonomy): domain Eukaryota; kingdom Metazoa; phylum Arthropoda; class Insecta; order Diptera; family Tephritidae; genus Eurosta; species Eurosta solidaginis. Next base: position 240,858,540 of record NC_090321.1, read on the forward strand.
ACAAACGAGACAATTTCTAAACAAAAATAAAAACTTAGGGTGGTACCGGAATGGTTCCGAAATTTAACAAACACAGAAATTCCACATGATATAAAGTGGCTCTTGTCCCAAAATCCAAAATACTCATTACCAACTGATAATAAGAAATTCCCCCTCTTTAAAATCATAGCAGACGGCTAGAATATCATACAAACTTTGAAAGAAATAATTTGACGGCCCTAATACAGGACCATATCATCAAAAACAAAGTCTCAGCGATAGACAGGTTCATACATGAGACCGTACTGAAAACAAAAAGGTTCCTTCAAAATAAGGAGCATCTGCTCGTGCTTAACGCCGATAAGGGAAATGTCACAGTGGTCATGGACCAACCAGAATACGGCAAAAAGATGCAAATGTTAGTTAACGACATTTCAACGTACAGGGTACTGAAACGCGATCCAACAAATAAATTACAAGAAAGGAACAACGAAATAGTCCAAAAGATGTTTAATATTGGTTCTATCGATTTGAAAGAAAAGAATTTCCCCCACATGCAAAAACGCAAACCCTCCTAGAATATATGATCTGCCGAAAACACATAAAGATGGCATACCGCTCCGACCAATTTGTTCGTCCATTGACGTTCCGTCTTACAACTTATGCAAATATGAAGTCCAAATCCTCAAAAATTTAAATACGTCGTCCAAATATAATGTCAAATATTCGTCCGCATTCAAAGATAAGATTAAAGGCACATATATTTATGATGATGAAAGTGTAGTGTCGCTTGATGTGGTCTCCTTGTTCCCTAGCATCCCTGTGGATGTGGCCATTGAAATCATATCTTCAAGATGGAATGACATAAAAGAACACACATCACTGACAAAGGAAATATTTCTTAACATGGCTAAATTCTGCATCAAGGATAACCGTTACTTCAAATACAACAACAAGATTTACGAGCAACGTACAGGTATGCCCATGGGTTTCCCAGCTTCCCCAGTATTAGCTGACATCGTTATGGAAGAGTTGCTTATGAAGTTTGAAACAGATGTGAAGAACAAACCCCGATTGTTTACAAAATATGTTGATGATATTTTTGCGGTTGTAAAAACTACAGAAATAGGAAGCATGTTAAAATTGCTAAATGGATACCACAGCACTATCAAATTTACAGTAGTGGTGGAGAAAGATTGAGAACTACCCTATCTTGACGCTTTGATAATAAATAAAAACAACAGATTGTGGATTGATTGGTATATGAAAGCAACCTCATCGGGTAGATTAATAAACTACAATTCTAAACATGAAACAAAAATTATTAGAAACACCGTGAAGAATTTTATAAGTAGAGTTCTCACGATAAGTGAGAAAATATTTCAAAAAAGAATATTGCCATAATAAAGAAGACGTTAGAACAGAACGAATTCCCCAGAGAATTGATTAATAAACTTATTCACAACTTTTACGCAGGAGCCAAAAATGAAAACTTATGTGAAAAAAGCAATAAATTATATAAGCCAGTATCGTATATTCCCGGATTGGCAGAAAGAATGAAAAGTTCGAACCTATTTGACAGAGAAAAATACACAATAGCATTCACATTTAACAATTCACTCCGACAAGTATTTAACATTATGAAGGACCCAATTCCAAAGTTAGAGAAATCTAATTTAATATATGAAATTCCATGTAACGGCGACGGGTCCCACGTATGCGGAAAGGTATATGTGGGGAAAACAAAACAAAAACTGAAGACAAGGGTTTCCGGTCACAGGTCCAATATCAAGCTAAGAAACAATTCGTCGGACAACAAGACTACCTTGTCATCTCATTTAGCTGACACTGGACATTATCCCGATTTCGAAAATGTTAGAATACTCGATAAAGAAAAACACTACAATAAACGATATATTTTGGAGATGCTCCATATTATATATAGGTCAGTGTGCCTACGTGTATCGCAATTTAGTTTCAAATCAGCAACAACACACAGGGCAAATCACAAAAGGTTCATCGAGAGCGCCACAGCCCAGCAAATTTCCCGCTGCGAACGAGATTGGGGACAACAACTAATGAAAGGGGGGAGGATATTATGCATATTTTGCTTTGTTGCATTTTGTCTTGTTGTTCTTAAAAATTCTCTGTGTATGATTGTTGTTGTGTAATTTTGTTTACTTATACGGTTCCTTAAAATTTGTTTATACTTGCGGTACTCTAATTGTTTACTTTCCTTTTTCCACCTTCTTCCTATTATTTTGTTAGAACACCTGATTAGTCGATCAGGCATTTCCATGCAAGTAAGTCGATCTAGTGTTATTAATGCATGTATGTAAGTTATATAAATTATATATTTCTGTTTATTTTCTTTTCATATTGTGTTTTTAAAAAGTCTTGAAAATGACTTCACATTGAAGTCGAAATATCGACCAAATAAATGTGTGAATACTAACACAGTGTTTTATTTAAAGCAAGACCTCGAGCTCACAAAAACCTACATTTTTTTAAAAAATAAAAACATAAAAATTCTAACATCGGATAAAGAAAATAAAACAATTGAAATGAAAACAGATGATTACAACAATAAAACGCAGAATATTTTAAATGACTTCACGACATACAGAGTGTAAAGACAAGACCTCACATGGCGATTACAAAATAGGAATAACTGTTTAGTCGAAAACTTGTTTAAAAGGGAATTGATTACAAAGATGGAGAGAAATAAGCTCACAACAAGTACGGCGCTACCACCAAGAATTTTTGGGCTCCCGAAGATTCATAGAGAAGGAACACAGTTAAAACCGATTTGTTCAGCGATTGGATCACCGGGGTACGGATTATGTAAATATATCGCAGAAATATTAAAAAACGTTACGGCGACTTCATCATATAACAAAAAGAATACGATAGAGTATAAGGAAAGAGTAAATAATATTTACATTTATGATGATGAAAAATTGATTCCTTTCGACGTGGTGTAACTCTTTCCGAGCATACCTATACAGTTAGCACTTGACGAAATACAAGAAAAATGGACAAAGATTGAAGAACTCACGAAGATACCAAAACAGTTATTTATGGAAATAGTAAAATTCTGCATTCAAGAAACCAGATATTTTAAGTTCAATGACACCATATATATGCAGCTAAAAGGAATGCCAATGGGATCAACAACTTCCCCAGTGATAACCGACATACTTATGGAAAACTTATTGGACAACACAATTGATAAATTGGAACGAAAACCACGATTACTTACGAAGTATGTCGATGATTTATTCGCGATAGTCAACGAAGATGAAATAGAAGATACACTTGACGCACTGAACAATTTTGACAAGCATATAAAGTTTACAGTAGAAATAGAAAAGGAAGGAAAGTTATCTTATTTAAACTCTGTAGTAAATAGACGACGAAATCAATTAAAGCTGAAGTGGTATAAGAAACCAATGTCATCAGGATGAATAATAAATTATAATTCAAAACACCCAAAGTCAATGATTATAAATACAGCGACGGGCTGTATAAGATGAATGTTGCAGATGTCGGACGAGGTTTACTAGAAAGAAGTACAAAACGAGATATTTTCACTATTAAAGAACAATGATTTTCCGACACATACTATATAATCACTATATTTTGTTATTTGATTGTATGTTTTTAATTAGTTTACCCTGAACATTGTTATCGCGGAGTAACCGAAATATATTGGTATAAAAAACAATTGCGTTTTATTAAGACCACGAGCCAGCAGAACAACAGCAAATCATGATTTCGTATGGATACAATTTCGAAAACCTTTAGATGACCGCACTTACTTTCTATATAAGGACACAAAAACAATTTAGAGCCTTTTACCCTGACACCTCCGTAAACTATAAAGCTGCATTGCTAAACTTTTAAAGGAACCATCTTCTAAGGACGACTAAAAATACATGTTTAGCAAATAAAAAGATACAGGAGTGGCAGTACCAACGCCTAAAAACGGATTTGCGCATACTTTCACTATCGACATCTGACACGATTAAAGCTTTAGTGATGAAATTTATTATGCACCCTCTTGAAAGTACAACCGCTTTGCGAAAAAATTACGGAAATCAGTTAATAACCACGCTCTTACTGTTAAATAAATAAATAAATGCAATGCAAGATGCGACAACCTTTTCTTCCATTGCTTCTTTTTTAAATCTTCCTACAAATTGGCGGCACAGGACTTACATGTTTTATGCCCGTCTCAGAACGGCATCTGCAAGGCAGATGAGTTTTCACTGAGAGTGTTCGCCAAATCACTGCCAAGGGGCGACCACGCATAGAGGCGGAGAACTCTACCACCACACCATGGCGGCATGGGCTGGGATATTTCATTGATCGACTTTGTGCCGTTTAAAAATGAGCCTTCCTTTAGGATGAACAAGCAGGTTTTTTTTTAGTCCCGCGCTCGATGAAAATATATATTCCTACTAATCATAGAGTTATCGGAGAATATGTCGATGTCAACATGAAAACTGTGCTGCCGATAAGCACATTTCTATCGTATGCAGGATTCACCTTATAGTTCCCAACTAACATGTTTCTTGAAATCCAATAATCAATTAGTATTGGTATAGAAACTGACACTATAAGCATAAAATGTGTATTTTTTCCATTTATCCAAGCATCGGTTTCTCTAATTCGCAATGGTCTTGCGGTTAACGTGGGATGGAATCGTCTAAGCCAGCTTTAACAAAAATAAAAATTTCAGTCTGTAAATAATATCAAGAATCATACTTCTAAAGACCTCGATCGATGAGCAAAAATCCGCTCTATAAGTCCCTTATCAAAACCGTGTTGATGTATAGAATACTCGAAAGAAAAGTTCTTTGGAAGATGGATCACCTTTTCCGTGATTTTAACGGCCTTTATAGAAGGATCGGATATGCAGGGAAAGGAGTAGGCCTGCAATGAATTTGAATAAAGAGGTGAAAGATTTGTTTGATGCTCCCAGTTAGTCAAGTATTTTACTATCGAGACGCAAAAAAGTATTATGTTATTATGAATAAATTATTTTTTTAATTTACCCGGAAACTCAATTTATCCATTGGAAGAAAGACCTACAACAAGGCACCGGAACTATGTTTTTTCCACTCGTTTTTATTTGTTGTAATAAATTTTAAACAATTTTATATAATCAATAATCTAGCACACACACACACACGGAATGACACAGCTAACTTCACGTCAACGATTGCAATGCGTCGAGACAACTTTGGATTTATTGCACATTGTAACGAAGCTAGAAATGTTGACACCGTTCGCTAAATAAACGTTTACTGTTTTGATAAATTTTCGAATTTTTTTCACAGCAATTTCGTGTTGATGACGATGCCTGTGAACCTTTATTTACATACATATGTTTGAATCTATGTCCTATACGTAACAAAACTTTTGTACTAGATCGTCATAAGCTTCCGTTCAGAGGTAATCCCTTAAATGCCGCGTTGCAACTAATTTCCAAATGCATTTACACTTTGTATTTATAGAAATGTCGACGCGTGCGATGTGTGGTATGAAACGCCAACCGCCCATCCCTCATCATAGAATCGAAGGCGGAATGAAGAGTAGAGTATCAATTATGTTTATTTTTCAGTTAAACTTTATTTATGCCTATAACTACATTCGGCCGCCCTAAACATAATCTTTGGGTTAAATAATGCGAGACATATGTATGCACATACGTAGGTATGTACTAGCTTAACCGCCATAAGCTGCTAAGAAGGCTTTGTGCAGATTCAATTATGGTTGGGGCATCGGTTGCTGCTGGTTGGGTCAAGTGTATTTGCTGGGAGCCAAAAAGGTGAAGCGTTGTTAAAATGCTTTAACGCTTCCTGTAAAAAAATACTTGGCTAACAAGCATACATAAATCGATATAACAGCAACAAGTGCAATAAAAAGAAACGATAACGATTAAGAACAACAATTTGTAAGAATTTTTCTTGTAGATTAGCTCGTGTGCATTTGCGATAATGTAACTGCAATGGTGTCTTATCAGCCAAGTTGTATCTTCGAAGCTGTGGTCGTTGACTGAAGCTAGAGGTTTATTTATTGTTGTTAGTTTTGGAGTTGGCGCATGCGCTACTTACGGGCAGGTAATTAATTTTTAGTTGTTCATGCTACTGTTTTCAATCATTTGAGTTTTAGTTTTTTATTATATACCAAATAGCATACGGCAAATTAAATATATATATATAATTACTAGCAGACCCGGCAGACGTTGTTCTGCTCTAAATTTGGTCTATCTGCATACATTTTAATAAGCTTTTCCGGCTAACTCTGCCCCCCCTCCTCGGCACTTTTTATTAATCCTTTTATTCACTCCTCCCTCCGTCTTTTCGCTTCATCTATCTCTATCTTCGTCCCACTCTATCTCTTTCTCAGTCTCCTTCTCCTTCCCTCCTTTCTCTTCTCTCAAATTTTTCCCATTCTTCATCCCTTATTGCCAGGCAAATCGAATAGGACGTATGTAAATAGATATGTGGGTATTATTAATTCATGTCTTTATTTCGGCTTCGCATGCATATTTATCAGTTTTGCCAGGTTGATGCGACTAAATCGAATATCACAATGCAAATTACTTTAAAGCACTCAGCAACAACTTCCATTTGATATTCATATTACACACACATTCTAGGGGTATTCGGGTCCAGGTTTTGGTCTATATCTTGACACCCTAGTCACCTAGTGGTATAAAAATTACTCTGTACTAAAACATTCATCAACAGCTTCAATTTGATACCCATAATGTAAAAACACATCCTTTCATCCAGGGATGCACCTTAACGTTAAGCTAATCGTTTATCAAAAAATTTCCACCGTTTCCGTTGAAACACTTCGAAATATTATCGATAAAGAAATTATCAAGATAAATTGTATCTCGTTTTTAACCGAAACGAAAAGCTTTCGTTAACGTTAAAAACGTTAACAAAAACGTGATACTTATGTTTGAATTGTGCTGGCAATGCTATAGCCATGGTGAAGCCGTAAGGTGGCAACAGCGAGCGGACATACACACACAAACTCCATGTAATTTGTTTGTGTAATTCGTTGGTGGTAATGTCAAAATACTCTGAGAAATGTTCGTACTGTCAAAATTCATGAGAAAAGTTGCAATCAGCTTGGCTAATGTTTTCACCTTTAATGACTCCGCCATCAGTCACCTTTGCCAGCATAGCTTGAAAATAATAATCAACATAAACGATTTGATTTCGTTTTGATATGGCAGAAAGCGAAACGAAATCATTTCGTTAATTTGACGTTCTTAACGTTAATAAACGAAACGAAATGACTTTGTTTCGTTTATTAACGTTAATTATCGTAACGAAATGATATCGGTTCGTTGGTTAAGCAGGCCTGCTTTCATCATTCACCAATCGTGTCACAGCTTTATCGCTTCTTTGAGCACAGCAGTCCAACAATCTATGTATTTGTATATTGTACAACTAAATTCTCCGTGAAAATTTCCCCTACAAAAACTATGTGCACGGTGAGCCTTTTACTCTTTCAGTAAGGTCCTTCATAACTCTAACTAATGTTATATCTGATTCCGTGGGTCGAGCCTATATTGAGCTTAGTCAAAGCGAGTCTGGCCTTCATCTCAAATTCTAACTAGCCCTGGCTATTAGCATGTTTCATTTCCCATTTGACGCTTTTAGCTTTAGACCTCGTTAACATTGTTTGTAAGCATTGTATTCTCCGCTCTATTGGAGCTGCAACAATTCCTTTCTGGTTATATAATGATCGCATTGAATATAACTTTTATTTTCTTACCTGTTTTTTTCCGCTATTATGGTTTTTACGGTTGTTGTTTTTCTTCAATAAAAAGCTTGTTCAATTGCTTGTACCTGCCGTAAATACAAAGCGAATTATGTTAACAAGCTGCTTGCTTCGGAGCAGTTAGACACAGTTTAATACAGTTTCAGTACAATTGATTTTTTGTTTTATGTTATTTTCCGTAACTTCATATTCATTGCACTTGTTTCGTTTTTATACTCAGTTGAGCAGAGCTCACAGAGTATATTAAGTTTGATTGGATAACGGTTGGTTGTACATATATAAAGGAATCGAGATAGATATAGACTTCCATATTTCAAAATAATCAGGATCGAAAAAAAATTTGATTGAGCCATGTCCGTCCGTCCGTCCGTCCGTCAGTTAACACGATAACTTGAGTAAATTTTGAGGTATCTTGATGAAATTTGGTATGTAGGTTCCTGAGCATTCATCTCAGATCGCTATTTAAAATGAACGATATCGGACTATAACCACGCCCACTTTTTCGATATCGAAAATTTCGAAAAACGGAAAAAGTGCGATAACTCATTACAAAAGACAGATAAAGCGACGAAACTTGGTAGATGGGTTGACGTTATGACGCAGAATAGAAAATTAGTAAGATTTTGGACAATGGGCGTGGCCCCGCCCACTTTTACAAGAAGGTAATTTAAAAGTTTTGCAAGCTGTAATTTGGCAGTCGTTGAAGGTATCATGATGAAATTTGGCAGGAACGTTACTACTATTACTCTATATGTGCTAAATAAAAATTAGCAAAATTGGATTAAGAACACGCCCGCTTTTTAAAAAAAAATTTTTTTAAATTCAAATTTTAACAAAAAATTTAATATCTTTACTGTATATAAGTAAATTAAGTCAAAATTCAACTCCAGTAATGATATGATGCAACAAAATACAAAAATAAAAGAAAATTTCAAAATGGGCGTGGCTCCGCCCATTTTCATTTAGTTTGTCTAGAATACTTTTATTGCCATAAGTCGAACAAAAATTTACCAATCCTTCTCAAATTTGGTAGGAGCATAGATTCTATGAGGGCAACTGCTCTCTGTGAAAATGGGCGAAATCGGTGGAAGCCACGCCCAGTTTTTATACACAGTCCACCGTCTGTCCTTCCGCTCGGCCATTAACACAATAACTTGAGCAAAATCCGATATATCTTTACTAAACTTAGCCCACGTACTTACCTGAGCTCACTTTTTCTTGGTATAAAAAATGGGCGAAATCTGGCCATAACCACGCCCACTTTATCGATATCGAAAATTACGAAAAATGAAAAAAATGCCATAATTCTATACCAAATACGAAAAAAGGGACGAAACATGGTAACTGGATTGGTTTGTTGACGCAAAATATAACTTTGGAAAAATCTTTGTAAAATGGGTGTGACACCTACCATATTAAGTAGAAGAAAATGAAAAAGTTCTACAAGGCGAAATCAACAGCCCTTGGAATCTTGGCAGGAATACTGTTAGTGGTATTGCATATATAAATAAATTAGCAGTACCCGACAGATGATTTTCTGGATCACCTGGTCCACATTTTGGTGGATATCACGAGAACTCCTTCACATATACATCTAAGGGCCACTCGCTTTTAAAACCCTCATTAATACCTTTAATTTGATATCCATATCGTACAAAAACATACCAGAGTCACCCCTGTCCCACCCTAATGGCGATATCTCGAAAAGGCGTCCACCTATAGAACTAATGCCCCCTCTCTCTTAAAATGCTAGTAACACCTTTCGTTTGATACCCATATCGTACAAACATTCTAGAGTAACCCCTGGCCCACCCTAATGGCGATATCTCGAAAAGGCGTCCACCTATAGACCTAGTGTCCACTCCCTCTTAAAATGCTCAGTAACACCTTTCGTTTGATACCCATATCGTACAAACATTCTAGAGTCACCCCTGGCCCACCCTAATGGCAATATCTCGAAAAGGCGTCCACCTATACACCTAATGCCCACTCCCTCTTAAAATGCTCAGTAACAGCTTTCGTTTGATACCCATATCGTACAAACATTCTAGAGTCACACCTGGCCCACCCTAATGGCGATATTTCGAAAAGGCATCCACCTATAGAACTAAGGATTACTCCCTTTTAAAATACTCATTACCACCTTTCATTTGATACCCATATCATACAAACACATTCTAGAGTCACCCTGGCCCACCCTAATGGCGATATCTCGAAAAGGCGTCCACCTATAGACCTAATGTCCACTCCCTCTTAAAATGCTCAGTAACACCTTTCGTTTGATACCCATATCCTACAAACATTCTAGAGTCACCCCTGGCCCACCCCAATGGCGATATCTCGAAAAGGCGTCCACCTATAGACCTAATGTACACTCCCTCTTAAAATGCTCAGTAACACCTTTCGTTTGATACCCATATCGTACAAACATTCTAGAGTCACCCCTGTCCCACCCTAATGGCGATATCTCGAAAAGGCGTCCACCTATAGACCTAATGCCCACTCCCTCTTAAAATGCTCAGTAACACCTTTCGTTTGATACCCATATCGTACAAACATTCTAGAGTCACACCTGGCCCACCCTAATGGCGATATCTCGAAAAGGCGTCCACCTATAGAACTAAGGATTACTCCCTTTTAAAATACTCATTACCACCTTTCATTTGATACCCATATCGTACAAACACATTCTAGAGTCCACCTGGCCCACCCTAATGGCGATATCTCGAAAAGGCGTCCACCTATAGACCTAATGCCCACTCCCTCTTAAAATGCTCAGTAACACCTTTCGTTTGATACCCATACCGTACAAACATTCTAGAGTCACCCTTGGTCCAGCTTTATGGCGACATCTCGAAAAGGCGTCCACCTATAGAACTAAGGATTACTCCCTTTTAAAATACTCATTACCACCTTTCATTTGATACCCATATCGTACAAACACATTCTAGAGTCACCCTGGCCCACCCTAATGGCGATATCTCGAAAAGGCGTCCACCTATAGACCTAATGTCCACTCCCTCTTAAAATGCTCAGTAACACCTTTCGTTTGATACCCATATCCTACAAACATTCTAGAGTCACCCCTGGCCCACCCCAATGGCGATATCTCGAAAAGGCGTCCACCTATAGACCTAATGTACACTCCCTCTTAAAATGCTCAGTAACACCTTTCGTTTGATACCCATATCGTACAAACATTCTAGAGTCACCCTTGGTCCACCTTTATGGCGATATCTCGAAAAGGCGTCCACCTATAGAACTAAGGATTACTCCCTTTTAAAATACTCGTTACCACCTTTCATTTGATACCCATATCGTACAAACACATTCTAGAGTCACCCCTGGCCCACCCTAATGGCGATATCTCGAAAAGGCGTCCACCTATAGACCTAATGCCCACTCCCTCTTAAAATGCTCAGTAACACCTTTCGTTTGATACCCATATCGTACAAACATTCTAGAGTCACCCCTGGCCCACCCTAATGGCGATATCTCGAAAGGGCGTCCACCTATAGACCTAATGCCCACTCCCTCTTAAAATGCTCAGTAACACCTTTCGTTTGATGCACATATCGTACAAACACATTCTAGAGTCACCCCTGGCCCACCCTAATGACGATATCTCGAAAAGGCGTCCACCTATAGACCTCATGCCCACTCCCTCTTAAAATGCTCAATAACACCTTTCGTTTGATACCCATACCGTACAAACATTCTAGAGTCACCCCTGGCCCACCCTAAACCGATATCTCGAAAAGGCGTCCACCTATAGACCTAATGCCCACTCCCTCTTAAAATGCTCAGTAACACCTTTCATTTGATTCCCATATCGTACAAACACATTCTAGAGACACCCCTGGTCCACCTTTATGGCGATATCTCGAAACGGCGTCCACCTATGGAACTAAGGATCACTCCTTTTCAAAATACTCATTAACAGCTTTCATTTGATACCCATATCGTACAAACACATTATAGAATCACCCCTGGTCCACCTTAATGGGGACATCTCGAAAAGGCGTCCACCGATAGACCTAAGGCCCACTCCCTCTTAAAATGCTCAGTAACACCTTTCATTTGATACCCATATCGTACAAACAAATTCTAGAGTCAGCCCTGGTCTACCTTTATGGCGATATCCCTAAATGGCGTTCATCCATAGAACTATGGCCTATTCTCTCTTAAAATACTCTTTAATACCTTTCATTTGATACACATGTTATACAACCACATTCCAGGGTTACCCCAGATTGATTTTCCTTATTTTGTCTCCATAGCTCTCAACTGAGTATGTTATGTTCGGTTACACCCGAACTTAGCCTTCCTTACTTGTTTTTTTTTCTTTTTTGACTTTTGTTATCTTTTTTCTTGCTACACAATTTACTGGCTTTTTATTGAACGCTGACAGAAGGACAAATTAATTCTTTTTCAAACTGCATACCATCAGCGATTTCTATCTGTATTTGTATTGTCGTTTTTTTGCCTTTTGTGTTGGGTTCTTGTTTGTATAGTTTGTCTATCTTATCTATTGAAGAATTCTAGTTTCTGCTTAGATTCTTTCTTTCATTTTTTTTTTTGTGATTTTAGTTTTTTGTGTTGACCCTTCAGTTGGGTGGGAATTTATGTGGCACTTCTGGCAGCGTGTTGCACATAAATCTCACGGCTTGATGTTACATCACCAAATCTGCTTTTCAGGTATCCAATACCTTTTCTTATTTTGCATGTTTTTGATGTAATTTTTCTAATCTTTTTTGATATGGAAATATTATTTGCAGTGTCATGTTTTTTGATAATTTGTTTTATTGGTCTGTTGGCTGCTCAAAACATGATCACGACTTACTATTTGCGTACGAAATTAACCGTTTGTAATTGAAATTGGAATTGGAGGTGAAGGCCGTTCATAATGAATTTAAATTTGTAAGTATATATGTGTCAGGAATACACCTATCATCGGTTCAGGAACACACATACAATCGATTCACAATACACATTCCTATATATACATGTTACTGCACAACCATTTTTATTGTACACACTTGAATATGCACATTATTGAAGATTGTTCTAGACACGAACTATAATAAAACACGTGCCTTCTCTTTGGGATTCAAGGGGTTGTGTAGCGCAATATATAGCTTCTCCAACCCAATTGTCAACCTCACTTTCGAGCGGAGAATCCCGTTTCACTAACAGACGAGGCTCTGGCGACCCCAAGCTCCTCAGGGAACTTGGTGGTGGGGAGGGAGGGATGGCCTGAAGGCTTAATGTGGCCATATAAATCGTTCCCGAGATGGTCGGGCCAGCACCTTAATGGTGCTGTTACCGGAGCGTATCGGATCTGTATCCGACAAAGGACCATCACATCGATAACACTCCCCAAAGCCTTCGGGGAGTAACCTAATCGCTACAACAACAACAACAACAACAACGTGTCTTCTCAATCGTTCTATTTTATTTAACATAAGTAATTTGTACCAAAGTTAAGGTACATTACATGGTGCCGAAACCCGAATTAAAGCGAAAAAATGCCAGAATCAGCAACTAATAGCGAAAAACCGGACCACAATATTAGACCACCAAAAAGTTTTGTCATCAACAATTACCAAAATGTGGCAAACGAGTGGAAATTGTGGCTTCAATAATTCGAATGGTGCGCGATCGCGACAGAACTGGATACTAAGAAACCAGAAGTGCAAGTCGCAGTATTCATGTCGTCGGTAGGAAATGACGCAGCAGTAATTTACAATACTTTTAATTTAACAGAAAGTGATAAAAAAGCGTCAGCACAATCAAAAGGCGATTTACAGAATATTTTACACCCCAAATCAACGAAACGTACGAAAGATATGTATTCAACACCATCGTACAAAAGGAGTGTCAAACATTTGATGAATTCGTTACAGATCTAAGAAGCAAAATTAAAAATTGTGGCTACGGGACGTTAGAAGACACTTTAATTCGCGACAGAATAGTAGTAGGTATAACAAATGATACAACAAGAGAAAAACTACTAGCGGAAAGCAAATTAACCCTGGAAAAAGCAATAGGTATATGTCACTCTGCAGAGCAAGTTAAGATGCAGGTAACAACAATGAAGCAAGCGGCTAAAGTTGACGCAGTTACGTGGAACAAAAAGCAAAATAAAAGAGACATCAAACAAACTAACAAAAAAGATGAACCCTTTCACTGCAATAGGTGTGGTACCACGCACGGTCGCCGCAACTGTCCGGCCTTTAAAAAGGTTTGCCAAAAATGCAAAAGAAAAGGTCACCTTACCAAATGTTGCAAAAGCAAAACGGTCAACGAACTGGTCCAAGACCGAGAAAGCAACGATTACAGCTTTTTAGTGTCTACGGTAGGTGCGGATTTAGACAGTGTGGACGTCGAAGATTGGTATGAAAAAGCTACGCTGGCCAAAAACGTAATGGTAAAGTTTAAGCTTGACACAGGTAGCCAGTGCAACGTTTTAAACTACGAAATAATAAAGAAAAAATAATGAGCTTGATAGTATGGTAGCGCAAAAAATAATTAAACCCATAACCAAGCCGACACCGGCTGTATCACTCATGGTCGTAGTAGTAAAAAATAATAAAATTAGACTCTGTTTAGATCCATCGGAGATAAATAAAAATCTCAAAAGACGTTATTATCCACTTACTACGTTAGAAGAAATTACAGCCCGCATCCACAGCTCTAAGTGGTTCACGTTACTCGATTGTAAAAAAGGCTTTTGGCAACTGCAAGTAACACCCCGTACTTCAGAATATCTGACATTCAGTACCCCATTCGGAAGATACTCTTGCTTAAGAATGCCATTTGGCTAAGCATCGGCTCCGGAAGTTTTCCAACAAGTGACGAGTTCGTTGATAGCGGACGTAAAGAACGCGGAGGTGTCTATGGATGATTTTCTCTTGTATGCCACCAGCAAACTAGAACTAGAGAGGATCACTCAAGAGGTACTTGACAAATTCAGAAAAGCAGACCTTAAGCTTAATAAAGAAAAATGCATTTTTAATACACAAGAAGTAAAGTTTCTGGAACATATAGTCTCCGCTGAAGGAGTAAAATCTGATCCCGAAAAAATAGAAATTATAACGAAAATTAAGCAACCGGAAAATGTGAAAGAGTTGCAAAGATTCTTGGGTATGGTAACATACGTGTCGAAATTTATAAAAAAATTGGCAGATATCACCCAACCACTAAGACAATTATTGCGAAAAGATGTTGAGTGGGTGTGGGATATGCAACACAATGAAGCATTCAATAAATTAAAAAAATCTGTTGAAGAATCTACTAGTACTAGGATATTATGACACTAAAGCGCCAATTTTGCTGTCAGTAGATGCCAGCAGTTATACATGTGGCGGAGTATTAATACAAAAACAGAAGCCGATCGCTTACTGTGCGAAATCGTTCACAAAAACTGAACAGGGCTATAGCCAATTAGAAAAAGAAGCAAACGCCATTCTAGTTGCATGTAAAAAATTTCACATGTACATTTGGGGTTGCAAAGATTTAACGATTGAATCTGACCATTAGCCTCTTGAGACAATATTTAAAAAGCCAATTACAGATGCACCACCGAGATTGCAAAGAATCATGTATCAAATCCTGCCTTATAATCCAAAAGTCACTTACAAAAAAGGTACGGAACTGTATGTAGCAGATTTACTGAGTAGAGACTGCGAAAACTTAGATAGTGAAGATTTAAATACAGAAAATTTACAAATATGTGCTATTGTACCATTCACGAAAACGCGAAAAGACGAACTTAAAGCAGAGACCTCAAAAAGTAAAGAACTTAATGATTTAAAGTCAACCATATTAAAAGGATGGCCAGAGACCATCAATAAAGTACCGGTAAATCTCAAAAAATATTGGTACTACAGAGAGGTTCTCAGCGTTTACGAGGACATAATTTTTAAAGATCACAGGGTATCGGTTCCAAATTCAATGGTGCCATTAGTAATGAAACATTGCCATCTTAGTCACAAAGGACTACAAGGGACGCTAAAACTGGCCCGAGACAATGTATTGTGGCCAACAATGACCAAAGATTTAACTGAGTACATAAAAACTTGCAGTGCATGCAGCAAAATACAAAAAGATAATCAGATGGAACAAATAAATTTACAAGCAGCACCGAAACGGCCATGGAGTATTGTCGCTTCGGACATATTCCACTTAAGAGGAAAGGATTACATCCTCACTGCAGATAGCTACTCAGGATACCTTGACTTTAAACAACTAAACAATATCACCAGCTTCAACGTCATTAAAGAACTTAAGACATGGTTTGCTATCTTCGGCATCCCGGAAGTACTATTATCAGATGGTGGTAAGCAATTTGATTGCAGCGATTTCAGGGCTTTTCAGAAAGAATGGAACTTTGAACATAGAATTTCGAGCCCTCATTTTCCACGCTCAAATGGTCTAGCCGAACGCTATGTACAAGAGGCAAAAAACATGATGAAAAAGTGCCTCGAAGACAACACGGACATACAGCTAGCGCTGCTACATCATCGGAATACTCCACGCATGGACCTAGGGTCTCCAGTTCAACGGCTAATGAACAGAAGAACCAGAACGCTATTACCTACCAATGAAAAGCTACTTAATCCAAAAATAATAAAAAACGTAAGCAAAAACTAACAAAATTCAAGGAAGGTGAGAAAGAAACAGCAGATAGAAATAAAAAACAGAGTAGAGAATACACAACGCAAGAGAAAGTACTGCTTAGACAAAGCCATAATAACTGGGTTCCAGTTTATATAGTGAGACCAGAAGGACACCGCTCGTATAGAGTACAAACCGAGGATGGCGCCATATACAGAAGAAACACATGGCATCTTAAGTCAGCCATTTCATCCCTCGACGTTGATCCTAACTCGTCCACAGATCGTCCTACTGTTGAACCAAAAAACCAAAGTTCTTCGAGTCCAACACAGCCACCTACAGGAACCACAACACAACAGTGTTCGCCAGATGACGTGCCTCGTGAAGCTGAACCTTCCACGCCCGCTACATCACAGGATGCAGCTAGCCTCAATCATCCACCCCGCACTCGCTCTGGACGTGTAATTAAGACACCCGCAAGATACCGCTGAAAAGGAGGGATGTCACGAACACACCTATCATCGGTTCAGGAACACACATACAATCGATTCACAATACACATTCCTATATATACATATTACTGCACAACCACTTTTATTGTACACACTTGAATATGCACATTATTGAAGATTGTTCTAGACACGAACTATAAAAAAAACACGTGCATCCTCAATCGTTCTATTTTATTTAACATAAGTAATTTGTACCAAAGTTAAGGTACATTACAATATGTAAATGTGCTTTTGCCATGATAATAGTAATACTCTTTTTGCGCTGTAGATCTTCAAGGATATTAAGGCTGAACTTCTCAGAATTTTTGGTTTGCTTGTTTTTCATTTTATGTTGTTAAAGCGGATTTATTTTTTTGCTGAGAAACTTCACATGTGTTCTAGTTATTACTCTCATCCACTCTTCGTCTTCTGCTTTTGAGTTTCCTGCACCTGTCCCTCTCTTGGTGTCAGTCCATGTGAACATCTCATGCCTGAACATCATCTCTTCCCTTTACCTCTTCTTCTCTGTATCGCCGTACTGCTCCGTCTAGCCATTTAGCTATACGTTATGGTTAGCGCAGCTTGTTTAGAGCATACTGATGATGAAGGCTTAGCAGCCTTCAAAATGGATCTATCTGCGCAGCTATGGCAGGTTGTCTGAAAAATGTCCTACTTACTATTCCAACAACAAAATAAAATGTTTCTGTTATCTACTAGAAGACCCGGCAGACGTTGTCCTGCCCTAAGTTTGGCCTATCTGCATACATGTTAATAAGATTTTTCCATCTGACTCTGTCCTCCCCCTCTTCACTTTTTCTAATCCTTTTATTCACTCCTCTCTCCGTATTTTTCGCTTCATCTATTTCCATCTTCGTCTCATTCCATATCTTCCTCAATCTCTTTCTCTCTTTTCTCTTCTCTCAATTTCTTCTCATTCTTCTGCATCCCTTATTGCCTGTCCCAGAGGGTGATATGTATTTTTTTCCAGTCCCAGTCCCACTCCGAGTCTCAGTCCCAGTCCTAGTCCTAATCCCAGCCCCAGTCGGTCTCTGGATAATATATTACTCTGTACCAAAGCACTCATCAACAATTTTCATTTGATATCCCTACTGTATAAACACTTCCTAGGCATTCACTGGCCCACGTTTTGGCCTATATCTCGAGACCCTAGTTACCCAGGGGTATGAAAATTTCCATAGTTCTGAAAAAGTACTCATCAACAGCTTTCATTTGTTATCCATATTCTATAAACACATTCTAGGGGTACTGGGGTCCACGTTTCATCCTATATCTCGAGACCCTGTATGTCGATCGCAACCACACCTGTGTAAGAACCACCGCGTGAGGTTTACGCAACTTGTGTGAAAGTTTGAACAAAATCGACCGACGCATCTCTTCAAACACCGGCGACCAACTAACACACATTTTAGCCTTTCTTTTTATATATATAGATTTTTATTTTTCACACTTCACTATAATAATAAAACGAAATGCAGATATTCATTGCTTTTGAAATTCGGCTTAAAAATTGCACATGGAACAACTGAAGACTCTCCTGAATTAAAAAAATGTCATAGTACCTCTAAATCGCGGGCCCCCTTAGAAACCCCCCACCCTCTCGGCGGACCTGGTGATGTGCTATACTAGATATCATTCGCTATAATATTTTTTATTGATAAGCACGTTGTTTAATTAAACACCAACCAATTACACGGAAGTATATCCGCACCACCTGAAAATATGAGTGCCACGGCGTATACGTAATATTTTATTATTACGTATAAACATTTAAAAAAATTGCAATAAAATAATATTGCGACTATAAACTGAGATATATCCTATCCTATATTTCAAGTAGGATCAAACTACATACAGGGTGCAAACAAATTCAAAATCGGTTCAGTAGTTTAGGAGTCCATTGGCCTCAAACATAATGACACGTGTTTTTTATATATTAAGATATATAAAATTCAAATTATTGTATGGAGGTATAGATCGAGTTGCATCCCAAACGGATCGACCGATCACAGCCAAATTAGCATAACCTACTAGAAACCTTCCAGAGATGGTCAAAGCCTAAAAATAATTTCAATATATAAAAGGGGCGTGGCACCTGCCATACAAATGCAATTTTTGATAATGCATAACTTTGAATGTATTAATGCTAGAAGATTGAAATTCTGTAAGGAGTTATATGAGGTCAATACCTAACACCACCAAGAAAATGTAGGGTGAGGGAGAAGGGGGCGTTGCACCTCCCATATAAATGGATTATATCATACTGCATACCTCTGGATGTAGCAATGGTAGGATAGTGAAAATTGGTAAGGAGCTATATGACGTTAAGTCCTAACGCCTCCTGTAAAATGTGGAATTGGGGAAAAGGGGGCGTGTCAATTTCTTAAAATGGGATTTTTCAGAACTATGATTGCCGTACAAACTTAGGTTATTATAACAGCTAAAGTTTGACTACAGAGTTGTTTGGCTGTATTTTGGATGTTGTTAACTTCAGTCTATCCACATTTTCTATCTATATATATATTAAGTTAAAATTATGAATGTTTGTATGTAGGTATAATTAGCGTTGCGCCCTAAACGGATCGGCCCATCACAACTATGTTTGAATCAGAAATTTCTCCTCATCGATTGATCCTTAAAAAAGGGCCCATAATATCATAATACTTATGCTTCGTTATTTCGATTCTCCACGCTTATATGGTGGGACAAAGCTTTTCATCACAAAACTTTTACGAATGTCATTGAAGCAATTCATTTTATCGGAAAATTTCGAAAACAAAGAAGTATAGAACCAAGGATTCTATTGATATCGATAAATTTGTCTTTTAAATTTTAAATTCCTCAAATTTCCTATCCCTATCAATAAAGCTCAAGGACGATTTTTAGCTGCGATTGAAGGGACTGATGAGTGCAACACAAACCTTTATAACTTCAGAGCTTCTGCAACTCAATTGTCAATCTCACCTACGCGAGGGGAATCCTGTTACAAATATAAATATATCATACAACAACAGTCATTAGCTGTAGCATAAGTCAATCTTACCAACTCATGTTTTACCCATGGCCAGTTATGCGTAGCCTGCTTATTTTTATAGAAACGTGGGGTAAAACCCACGGGCATAAGCTAGAAGAAAAATAAAAAAAAATAAAATAATTATCATTAGAAAAAAATTATTGTTCTGGCTTTGAGCTCGAATCGAACCTTGAATCATTTATCAATAGGCCAATAAAAAAAAAATTATTTATTGGAATAGTTCGCCCCGGTTCCACTGAACCTGATTGTGTATTTAAACCAGCCTGAACACACACAAGGATGACTTACAAATTACCTATAGAATGCCACATGTTTGGGATCTGTCAGAAATTTATCAACACAAACAATTAATATTTTGCTTTTATGGTTTGTCATATTTGTCAAAGATATCACGTTTAGTCATAATTTAGCCACACCAGAAGTGATGTTGCAAAACAGAAGTAAAGTGTTTTCGAACTTTAGCATTGATCTGCCATTAAACTGATCTCTGTATTGAGGTCCTCTAGTGTAGGATATCGCCAACGCGGATTCGTAGCAATGACATCAGTTTCCGATGAAAAATGTAGCCCAATCTGCAATTATGGTGATTGAAATTATGCAAGTGGACTGATGGCAACAAATTTAGTTTCTGGAAGGCTGTTTCAGTTCTGCTGTTGTTGTTTTGTTGTTGTTGTAGCGATAAGGACACTCCCCGAAGGCCTTGGGAATTCTTATCGATGTTGAATGGTCCTTTGCCGGATGCAGATCCCCTACGTTCCGGTTATGGCTACATGCGACCTTCTTGGGCATCCCGCCGTTCCACCCCCTAGATCCATAGGAGTTGGGGGTTGCCAGAGCCTCGGCTGATAATGAAACAGGATTCGCCACGTATAGGTGAGGTTGACAATTGGGTTTGGAGAAACTATATATTGCGCTGGCAACCTGAAAAGGTTGCGCTACACAACACTTGAATCTGGTAGTTTAGTCGCCTCTTACGACAGGCATAGCTATCGCGGATATAATTTTCAGTTCTAAAGGCTTTTTTTGACTTTAATCAAAGTTATGTTTTCGGAAGAAAGGAAGTCGGCTGATTGGACCATTGGAAGAAATATGGGCAATAAAGTTCGATGCAAGTGTAAGCATCGCCAGTAAAAATTGGTCCTGCACTTAACATTACAGCTTTGGCACAATAATACATTAAAAATATGTACTGTATGAAACTATATGTATATATTTTCCGAAGAAGGCAATTGGGAAAAAGTTGTACAATAACAATTCGTGGATTTGGCCAAGTATGCCTGTCAACAAATCGATCATCGCAAGAGTGCGCATTCGAGTCACGTTACCGGAAGAAAAGGGTTTGAGATTTGAAAGGTATAATCGAAACAGCTTTCGCCTCTTCCATTCAGATTTAGCGTTGTTTAGCTTTTTTCCAAAATATCTAAAGCTGACGGCAAAGCTCTCATTATAAGTTATGTTAGGCGGGAAGCAATTTTTATTTTCATATATTTTACAAGCTCGAAACGTTTCTGGCACTGTGACACCTTTTACAATTTTCCATGAGAAATCATTTTCATAGCTTTCTGTCCTTATAAATTTAAATTTAGAAATTGCTTTAAAAATGTTTTCTTACATTTAGTAATAACATACAATTCATTTGGCTTAAAAACTTCCTTAGACCTTGTTTACAAAAAACGAGACTATCTTCATTATCGTACTCCACTCCTAATGGTTAATTATATATCTGGATTTCCCATATGAATTTTTCCCATCAATAATCGGTAATTATGAACAAATTTTAGAGATACGGATTTTTTTCATAGAAAAAGTTCAACCTCTAGAGTGTAATCTCTAATTGGAAGCACAAAATAATAAGTAACATGAAAATTTAACAGAAAATAGTTTAGTTTCCAGGGATGGAGCATTTGTAGACGCGTAGGTACTTTATGTGGTGATGATTCATTGTAGATGAAGGCATGTGTAAACGTGGTCTTAGAGACATTATTAAGCAATTTTATCTCAATCTCGAATTAAACACTTATGTATAGCTGAATTACATATTTTTCGCATGCTATACTTTTGTTGTTAGTTCAATATAACAGTTTTACACTATATTCTCGGCCTAAAAGTATGCCAACGTAAAGAAAACAATTAACTTCTCAAAGCTATTTAAAGCAAAGTACTTAGTATATTTGTATGTGCATCTACATGGGAGAGTATGCACTATGCAACAAGTTTGTGTTTTGAGTCTTTTGTTGCTCTGGTGCAAAAAAAACGGATTTTTGTGTAAAATTATAAAAAAATTGTATATAGATGCTTTAATATAAAACAGTGCATAGACCAATACCTAAGAATTTTATTTATGTAGCTATGTAATATAAAGTTAAAACTCACACTTTAGTGCAGTATATTAAAACTTAAAATATTGACTCCATCCACGTTATGTTCCAATTCTTTTCTTTTAAAATACTGAGTAAAATTTTGTTAGTAGATACAACGTTCAGTTGAATAAAACGTGAAAAATTGAATTTACCGATAAGAAACTATATGGAATCTTCTGGCAACCAATTCACTTACAAAGAGGTTCCTGCAATTTACTTTAAAAATTTTATAACTATTTTTTCTGTAATTCAATTAGTACAGAGCTGCTAAACCCCCATACACTTAAAGCACATTTGTTTTCACACTTTGAATAAAAAAAAAAAAAATTTCATATGGGAGTGCCCTGCGAAAGCACATAAAAATTCGATTCATACGAAAATGCCTTAATTTCTTATGAAAGTGTAAGAAAAAAGCACTTCCATATGAAGCCAAGGCACTTCGGTATGATACTCAAATTTACACTGACAAATTGACACCAATTTTTTTTAAATATTGTAGCACTGGGAAAATTTTTAATTCAAATTTATTCTTTCATTCATTCATTTTGATGGTCCCCTCAAAATTCTTTAAACATTTAGAAACATTTTTTTTTTTTCAGTTAAATAAATTTCAGTTTACATATAATTTTTCAAATTTATTTTCATTTGCACTTCATATGAAAATTTTTGAACAGCCCTGAGTTACTAGAACTTGTACCTTGCAAAATTTATCACCTTTTGGAAACATTTTCTTCAAAAAAATGTGGATACCCTACAGCATTGTTTACGTCTACGCAGCCATATCATTTGCGTTGAATCTTGCCTTGTTTACTCCAATTAATTACTATCTATTTTCTCCCCTCTTTCGTCTTTTCTCTCGCTATTTCTCCGTTCCTCACCTAGCTTCCTCTTTTTTATATTGAACTGACCAAAACGCACAGAGTATATTTAAAAATGTCTCTTAGGAAACATTAGGTATAAATTTTTTTCACATCCAGCGAGTTAGTCGCCACTCGTAGCAGACTGGTGGCTCTTATTATATTTAGCCTCTTTGGTAATGGTAGGTTTAAGCGGCATAAGCCAACCGAGATAAATATAGACGTACATTGATCAGAATCATCAGCGCGACAAAGGAAATGCAATTAGTCTGAGATATTTTGCCATTCTTAGTATCTCCTTCTTTAACCTTAAGCAAAAATATTCTGAAACGAAGACTCCCCTTCGCCAAGCTTTGACAGGCTTGTCTAAGGTACTTATGTCATAGAAACCTTCAAAGCTTGATTTGTCTTGGCAGATTTGAATAACAGTTACCAGAAAATATCTCGGTAAAAAAATAACGTGGAAAATCTAGACATAAACTGGATAATGTCAAGATGAGCTTCATAAATTTGTTCTGGAAACAAATAGGTTTCGCCGTTGTGCCATCTTCACTGTCATATTCTGTTCTGAGAGAACGAAACCGGGTTGTCTCTAAACCAAGTTCGAAAAGAGATGACGAAAAACCGTTCCAATAACCATCTACCAAATGTATATTTGTATGTATTTGGCGGTCGCTGCGGTGCTACGCTTATTACACAGAAGGCCCTATATTCAAGCACCGGGCAAAATAACTTCAAAAATTTGCAAAACAATTTTCTTCAATTTCAAAAGGGTTTTCCTAAGCGGTGTTGCCCCTCGGCAGTGATTTGGCTAACACTTTGATTGTATTTCTGCCGTGAAAAGTTTCTCAGTAAAAATTCATCTGCCTTGCAGATGCCGTTCGGAGTTGGCGTAAAACATGAAGGTCGCTTGCCTCCAATTTGTAGGAAATATTAAAAAGGAGCATGAGGCAATTTTACTATGAAATTTATTAAGAACATAATAGACGGTAATTTGCCTGCGTACTTAAACAGTAACATCAAATATGTAAAAGATGTGCATTCTGTAAATACTCGAAGCAAAAATAACTTCAATCTACCTGCTTATAAAACCGAATCAGATAAATGTAACTTGTACTATAAGGGATTAAAATGCTATAACGATCTACCTAATTATATCAAATAATGTAGTGCCAATAGGTTAAACAAAAAATGCATTGTAAAACACTACTAATTTAGTATTGTTCAGGCAGGCTTCCATAACATCAATACAAATGGATGCTAAATATTCTGATATGAAGCGCCTTCCAAGCTCTCGTGCGCATACAATAAAAGTCGCCGAAGCACATACTGCAGCGCATAGTCCATTTGGGTCCATTTGGGCCAAATTTGGTCCCATTGTTTGTATACCAATAAATGAAAACAAATTTTGGTCCTTTTTTTTAAATTTGGTCCTCTTTTCGACGAATTTCGGCCCCAAATGAAAACAGGCTGTGGCAACCGTGGTTCGGATGTTGCCTTCGCCTTTTTCGAACATACGTAAAAGTCGTCGAAGCACATACTGCAACGCATCACTCGATCATATCAGTGCATAGCCGCTCGGATGTCGCCTTCGTGCTTATGCGTAAATGGCCATTGTAAATAGATATAAGCTAGGCTTAATTAAGCTGTAATAAGTAAATTTAAAGAGAAGCTTGACCTAAACCCTATCCGGAGGTATATTGCTCCTTGTATTTATTTATTTAGTTTTGCGGATTTGGTAAAATACACAAAGAAATAATTGTTGTGTATTGGACGAGCTGGCGATTTTTAATCAAAAAAAAGAAATTGTTCTGTATTGCTAGAGCAGACCCATCTGTTTAGAAGTATTTGAATATACATACTATATCTAAGTCTGAAGTCCATTTATCCTAAAATTAATAAATACCGATTCCATCCCCCTTTTCGCCGCTGTGCCAAGGAATAATTGAAAATAATTATAATTCCTGTCGGGAAAACCAACCACAGAAGATAAAAAAACAAGTAAAGGTGTCTGAGTTCGGGTGTAACCGAACATTATATACCCAGCGTAAGTTTCAATTGTACATTTCATTTCAGATAAATTACCTTTCTAAATAACACGTGGCACCACCCGTTTAAAAAATGTCTCCCCATTTCCACCTACAATAAAACTTGATAAGTGAAATATCATTGATTCAAAACTATTTTTTGCTAAGCTGTAGCTTATTATTCTAGTCTACGACTGCCGATTTTTTTAAATTTGAAGTTCTTCCAATTTACTGCAATAAGTTCACTTGGGAAATGAAATACCATTGATATAAAGCTCTTTTTTGCAAAGATATAGCTTATTTTATTCGTCCACGACCCTTTTAAAAATATTTTATATAAAAGTGGGCGTGGTCCTTAACCGATTTCATAAATTTTTTTTTTTTTTTTTTTTTTCAAATCATTCCTTATAGTAAAGGCAACCTCTCTGCCGCATTTTGTTACGAAAGGTTTAACGATTTTTGATTTATGATTAATAATATTTGTAAAACTGATTTTATCACAAGTGGGCGGTGCCACACCCATTTTAAAAAAATGTTTCAAATTTTTATCAAGAGTCTCAATATCAGAGCTCATGTCAAATTTTAACATTCTAGGTGTATTATTTACTAAATAATAAGTATTTTTGTGTTTTCCAAAATGTTTTATATATAACAAGTAAGGAAGGCTAAGTTCGGGTGTAACCGAACATTACATACTCAGTTGAGAATGCAATATCCAATATATCCTGTAGGGAGCACAGGTAGATCAATCTATTTGCCAATAGGCATGTTCCAGGCTACGGCTAAAATGATGATTGCTTTTTGATAGATAATAAGCATTGCACGGATGGAACATTTTATGAAGGCGAAAAACAGTTAACTTGTAAAAGTTGAAAACCGCTCTCAATGGTCCCCTTTGATAGCGTAAATAATCAGAGTGCAAAGCGTACAATAGCAGAGTTAAAGAACAGTTGGAGCTTAAAAGATATTATTTACAAAATTTACTGCTAAATTAACAACACAACAGTTCATCAAGACCCGCCTAGCTTAGAAAAAACTTTTGTCTGCTTTGTCAATACCGATGTTGTTCTTAAATTGTTTCACACTGGTTCCGAGATGACTCCGAATATAATTCCCTGAAATTTACCCGAAATAGTTCCGAAATAATCATAAAAAGTATTCTTGAAGCTATCCCGATATGATCACGAAAGAAGTATAGTAGAAGATACGATGTATGTATGTAGAGTAGTATTGTGTTCGCCTTTGATTGAATGATCTCGTACATCTTCTTCTTATGAAAAGGGTCCCCGTTTTACCCCGTATGAATCTATGTCTCCTCATTTTAGTCGAAAAAATAGTTTCGAATTTTTGCTTTTATGCACTCGTAATAAGTATAAATCTTATTTTTTCTGACGACCGCTGATAAGGTAATCGGATTGGTATTGCTAACTGGGTTCATTAACAAAAGAGCTTTAGTATGAACCCTTCCCAAACTTTTCGGTCCGAGGGCAGCCTAGAAAAAAATAGAATGCACTTATAACCTTGGAAACAGTCACAGTACCGCAATAGACATCTTAGACACCTAGAACCCCAACCTAGAATCCCAACGATGTTAACTGTCGACAATAAATAAATAAGTCGAATAGCTTATTTTAAAGGCATAAGGACGGTACAAAACATAAGGTGAAGAGGTGGAGTTTAAATAATCCGATATCTAGGACGAGACAGTGATTTCAATATTATTATATACTAGCCTTTACCCGCGGCACCGTCCGCAAGGAGAAAATGAAATATGTGGGCTATTCACGTTAGCCTGCTTAAAAAGTTATCTGTTTAAAATTTTTTTCTGTCTAATGCATTTTATTTTTGTAATTGAGTAAAAAAAAGAACTTTATGAGCTGATAACCTGATAGGATCCCAAAATGATAACGAAATTATCCAGAAAAAGCCACGAAATGACCCCGACGCTATCGCGGACGGATCCCGAAAACCATCCAGAAATGATGCCGGAAGGAATCCCAAATGATTCCGTAAAAGTCCCGCATTGATTCCGACGGGATCCCGAACGGATACCGAAAATCATCCAGAAGTGACGCCGGAAAGGTCCTCAAATAATCACCTAATAGTCCCGAAATGACTCTTAAGGGGTCATGGACGGATCCCTTAAACCATCCAGAAATGATCCCGATATATTCCCGAAGAAGTCCCGAAATGACCCTGACGGGATCTCGAACGCACCCCTAAATGACCCTGACGGGATCCCGGACAGATCCCGAAATCCATCCAGAAATGATCTTGGGAGGGACCCCAAATGATCCCGAAAAAGTCCCGCAATGATTCCGAGGGGATCCTGATCGGATACCGATAACCATCCAGAAGTGATGCCGGAAAGGTCCTCAAATGATCACCTAATACCAAAATGACCCTGACGGCATCCCGGACTGATCCCAAAATCCATCCAGAAATGATCTTGGGAAGGTCCCAAAATTATCCCGAAATAGTCTCGGAAAAGTTCAGAAATTACAATGACGGGTTCCCGGACGAATCCTGAAAGCCATCTCTAAATGATCCCGAAAAAGTCCCGAAATGACCCTGACTGGACCCCGAAAGGATCCCGAAAACTATCCAGAAATGATGCCGGAAATGTCCTCAAATGATCACCTAATAGTTCCGAAAAGACCCTGACGGGATCCCGAACGGATCCCGACAACTATCTAGAAATGATGCCGAAAGGGCCCGCAAATGATCCCGTATTAGTCGAGAAAAAGTCCCGAAATGAACCCGACGGGATGCCGGACGAATCCCAAAAACCAGCCAGAAATGATGCCGGAAGGGACACCAAATGATCCCGAAAAAGTCCCGCAATAATTCCGACGGGATCCTGAGCGGATACCGAAAACCATCCAGAAGTGATGCCGAAAAGGTCCTCAAATGATCACCTAATAGTCCCAAAATGACCCTGACGGCATCCCGGACAGATCCCGAAATCCATCCAGAAATGATCTTGGGAGGGTCCCAAAATTATCCCGAAATAGTCTGGGAAAAGTCCAGAAATTACCCTGACGGATACCGGACGAATCCTGAAAACCAATCTTAAATGATGCCGAAAAAGTCCCGAAATGACCCTGATGGGACCCGGAAAGGATCCCGAAAACTAACCAGAAATGATGCCGGAAAGGTCCTCAAGTGATCTCCCAATAGTTCCGAAAAGACCCTGACGGGATCCCGAACGGATCCCGACAACTATCCAGAAATGATACCGAAAGGGCCCGCAAATGATCCCGTATTAGTCGAGAAAAAGTCCCGAAATGACCCCGACGGGATGCCGGACGAATCCCAAAAACCATCCAGAAATGATTTTGGAAGGGACCCCAATGATCCCGAAAAAGTCCCGCAATTATTCCGACGGGAATCTGAACGGATACCGAAAACCATCCAGAAGTGATGCCGGAACGGTCCTCAAATGCTCACCTAATAGTCCCAAAATGACCCTGAGGGCATCCCGGACAAATCCCGAAATCCATCCAGAAATGATCTTGGGAAGGTCCCAAAACGATCCCGAAATAGTCTCGGAAAAGTCCAGAAACTACCCTGACGGGTTCCCGGACGAATCCTGAAAGCCATCCTTAAATGATCCCGAAAAAGCCCCGAAATGACCCTAACGTGATCCCGAAAGGATTCCAAAAACTATCCAGAAATGATGCCGGAAAGGTCCTCAAATGATCCCCTGATAGTTCCGAAATGACTGTGACGGGATCCCGAACGGATCCCGACAACTATTCAGAAATTATGCCGAAAGGGTCCGCAAATGATCCCGTATTAGTCGAGAAAAAGTCCCGAAATGACCCCGACGGGATCCCGGACGAATCCCAAAAACCATCCAGAAGTGATGCCGGTAGGTATCCCAAATGATCCCGAAATAATCCCGAAATGACCTCGTCGGCATCCCGGACGGATACCGAAAATTATCCAGAAATGATGCCGGAAAGGTCCACAAATGATCCCCTAATAGTCCCGAAATTACCCTGATGGCATCCCGGACGGATCCCGAAAACCATCCAGAAATGATGCCGGAAGAGCCCCCAAATGATCCCGAAAAAGTCCCCAAATGACCCCGACGATATCCCGGACGGATCCCGAAAACCATCCAGAAATGATGCCGGAAGAGCCCCCAAATGATCCCGAAAAAGTCCCCAAATGACCCCGACGAGCTCCCTCACGGATCCCGAAAACCATCCAGAAATGATGCCGGAAGAGCCCCAAATGATCCCGAAAAAGTCCCCAAATGACCCCGACATACTCCAGAAAAGGTTCCGAAATGGCTCCGAGGGAATAAACGACGGATCGCGAAAACCATACAGAAATGATTCCGGAAGGATCCCAAAATGATCCCGAAATAGTCCGGAAATGACCCAGATGGGATCCCGCACAGATCCAGAAATGATCCCGGAAGGGTCCAAAAACTATCCCGGAAAAGTAACAAAAAATCCCGAAATGGCTCCTACGGCATCCCGGACGGATCCAGAAATGATCTCGGAAGGGTTCCCAAATGATCCCAAAATGGTCCCGAAATGACCCTGATGGATCCGGCAAACCATCAAGAAATTATGCCGGAAGGGTCCCCAAATGATCCCGAAATAAAACAGAAAAAGTCACGAAACGACCCCTAGAGGATCCCCAAATGATCCCGTATTAGCCCCAAAAAAGTCCCAAAATGACCCTGACGGGATCCCGAAAGGATTCCGAAAACAATACAGAAATGATGCCCGAAAGGTCCTCAAATGATCCCCTAATAGTCCCGAAATGACCGTGACAGGATCCCGACAACTATCCAGAAATGATGCCGAAAGGGTCCGCAAATGATCCCGTATTAGTCGAAAAAAGTCCCGAAAGGACCACGACGGGATCCCGGACGAATCCCAAAAACCATCCAGAAATGATGCCGGTAGGTATCCCAAATGATCCCGAAATAGTCACAAAATGACCTCGTCGGCATCCCGGACGGATCCCGAAAATTATCCAGAAATGATGCCGGAAAGGTTCCCAAATGATCCCCTAATAGTCCCGAAATTACCCTAATGGGATCCCGGAAGGATCCCGAAAACCATCCAGAAATGATGCCGAAAGGGTTCCCAAATGATCCCGTATTAGTCGCGAAAAAGTCACGAAATGACCCCGACGGGATCCCGGACGGATCCCGAAAACCATCCAGAAATGATGCCGAAAGGGTTCCCAAATGATCCCGTATTAGTCGCGAAAAAGTCCCGAAATGACCCCGACGGGATCCCGGACGGATCCCGAAAACCATCCAGAAATGATGCCGGATGAGCCCCAAAATGATCCCGAAAAAGTCCCCAAATGACCCCGACGAGATCCCGGACGGATCCCGAAAACCATCCAGAAATGATGCCGGAAGAGCCCCCAAATGATCCCGAAAAAGTCCCCAAATGACCCCGACGATATCCCGGACGGATTCCGAAAACCATCCAGAAATGATGCCGGAAGAGCCCTCAAATGATCCCGAAAAATTCCCCATATGACCCCGACGAGATCCCGCACGGATCCCGAAAACCATCCAGAAATGATGCCGGAAGGGTCCCCAAATGATCGCGAAATAGTCCCGAAATGATTCCGGAATAGTCCCGAAAATGTTCCAAAATAACCCCGACGGGATCCCGGACGGATCCCGTAAACTATACAGAAATGATCCCGGAAGGGTCCCAAAATGATCCCGAAATAGTCCCGAAAAAGTCCCGAAATTACCCCGGCGTAATCCCGGACCGATCCCGAAAACCATCCAGAAATGATCCCGGAAGGGTCTCGATATGACCCTTACGGGATTACAAATAAGGTGAAGCTAATTATAAAACCATGTTAATAAGGCAGCAGGCGCATTGGAGCGAATAAAAAGTTAGATAGAAACATACAGGTAAAGCTAATAAAAGCGTGCTAATAAAAACAATTGATGGAGGGCGGATGGCGGGAGTAGAGGAGAGGACCACTGATCGTTCCTCCAAAATTGTCTAGATCTCGATCTGTATGTACCAGATACCAAAAACTATTGATTTAGGAGAAAATTTAGATTGAGTTATAACAATTTATGGATTTTACACCAGAGGGGGTGATAAAGGGGAGGGCGGGCGGAGGGTGTCACTGCTTACTTTGTAAGCCCTCGACTTATTTGCCCCTTGAGTCTGTGATATTGGTGAAGGCCAGTATACGTAAAGTTGTAATGTGTAAAAATTATGGAAAATAATTTCTCGAAGGGTCGTGGGACCCCCACCCCTCTTTCCATGTTCGAAAAAATTTTCGCTAGTAGACTACTGTCTGTGTCCCAAATTTCATCAAAATCCGTGTAGCCATTCTGGCGTGATTCAGTCGCAAAGACGAAAAAATATAATAATTAAATTATAACTGTTCCTAGGGGGCGGGGACCACACCCCTTTTGAAAAATATATAGCTAGTAGATCCTTCTAGACTATTGGCTATATGTGTGCAAAATTTCATCCAAATCGGTCCAGCCGTTCTTGCGTTATTGAGTCACAAAGACAAACGTCTGGACAAACATCCAAACATCCAAACATCCAAACATCTAAACATCCAAACATCCAAACATCCAAACATCTTAACATCCAAACTTTCCCATTTATAATATATATTAGATTATCCCAGTTATAATTCTCCCACCTCATCAGCGCAAACAAAGTGCAAAAACGAGTGTCATAAAAATTTATTAACAGTTAATCGCGTAAAGGGCACGTTTCAATTCGTGTCTAAAAGCACTTGTAATCGAAAAAATGTGTGGCATCAGCAATTAATAAAACACTCCTACACATAATAAAAAATAAAATAATAAAATCAACAACAACCGCCTTCTACTGGCACATTGCACATTACTGCAGCAAACAGAAAATTCCGTTGCGTGCAAGATCCTACTTAGCTAAATGCATTGATGCTGAGTCAGAAGTTTTTTTTGCTGCGAATTTTTTTATAAGTTTGTAAAGATGGAACATCGTTGATTAAAAAAATTTGTTGACATTTTTATACTCAGTTGAGCAGAGCTCACAGAGTATATTAAGTTTGATTGGATAACGGTTGGTTGTACATATATAAAGGAATCGAGATAGATATAGACTTCCATATATCAAAATAATCAGGATCGAAAAAAAATTTGATTGAGCCATGTCCGTCCGTCCGTCCGTCCGTCCGTCCGTCCGTTAACACGATAACTTGAGTAAATTTTGAGGTATATTGATGAAATTTGGTATGTAGGTTCCTGAGCACTCATCTCAGATCGCTATTTAAAATGAACGATATCTGATTATAACCACGCCCACTTGAGTTGAACTTATGACGCAAAATAGAAAATTAGTAAAATTTTGGACAATGGGCGTGGCACCGCCCACTTTTAAAAGAAGGTAATTTAAAATTTTGCAAGCTGTAATTTGGCAATCGTTGAAGATATCATGATGAAATTTGGCAGGAACGTTACTCTTATTACTATATGTACGCTTAATAAAAATTTGCAAAATCGGAGAAGGACCACGCCCACTTTTAAAAAAAATTTTTTTTTTTAAGTAAAATTTTAACAAAAAATTTAATATCTTTACAGTATATAAGTAAATAAAGTCAAGATTTAACTCCAGTAATGATATGGTGCAACAAAATACAAAAAAAAAAGAAGATTTAAAAATGGGCGTGGCTCCGCCCTTTTTCATTTAATTTGTCTAGGATACTTTTAACGCGATAAGTCGAACAAAAATTAACCAATCCTTTTGAAATTTGGTAGGGGCATAGATTTTATGGCGTTAACTGTTTTCTGTGAAAATGGGCGATATCGGTTGATGTCACGCCCAGTTTTTATACACAGTCGTCCGTCTGTCCTTCCGCATGGCCGTTAACACGATAACTTGAGCAAAAATTGATATATCTTTACTAAACTCAGTTCACGTACTTATCTGAACTCACTTTATCTTGGTATTAAAAATGAACGAAATCCGACTATGACCACGCCCACTTTTTCGATATCGAAAATTACGAAAAATGCCATAATTCTATACCAAATACGAAAAAAGGGATGAAATATGGTAAGGTAATTGGATTGTTTTATTGACGCGAAATATAACTTTAGAAAAAACTTTATAAAATGGTTGTGACACCTACCATATTAAATAGAAGAAAATGAAAAAGTTCTGCAGGACGAAATAAAAAACCCTTAAAATCTTGGCAGGTATTACATATATAAATAAAGTAGCGGTATCCAACAGATGATGTTCTGGGTCACCCTGGTCCACATTTTGGTCGATATCTGGAAAACGCCTTCACATATACAACTACCACCACTCCCTTTTAAAACTCTCATTAATACCTTTAATTTGATACCCATATCGTACAAACTCATTCTAGAGTCACCCCTGGTCCACCTTTATGGCGATATTTCGAAAAGGCGTCCACCTATAGAACTAAGGCCCATTCCCTTTTAAAATGCGAACTAACACCTTTCATTTGATACCCATATCGTACAAACAAAGTCTAGAGTCACCCCTGGTCCAGAAAGGCCCACTCCCTCTTAAAATATTCATTAACTCCTGTCGTTTGATACCCATATTGCACAAACGAATTCTAGAGTTACCCCTGGCCCACCTTTATGGCGATATCTCGAAACGGCGTCCAGCTATGGAACTAAGGATTACTCCCTTTTAAAATACTCATAAACACCTTTCATTTGATACCCATATCGTACAAACGCATTCTAGAGTCACACCTGGTTCATCTTTATGGCGATATCTCGAAAAGGCATCCACCTATAGAACTAAGGCCCACTCCCTCTTAAAATACTCATTAACTCCTTTCGTTTGATACCCATATTGCACAAACGAATTCTAGAGTCACCCCTGGTCCACCTTTATGGCGATATCTCGAAAAGGGGTCCACCTATAGAACTAAGCCCCACGCCCTTTTAAAATAATCATTAACACCTTTCATTTGATACCCATATCATACAAACAAATTCTAAAGTCACCCCTGGTCCACCTTTATGGCGATATCTCGAAAAGGCGAACACCTATAAAACGAAGGCCCACTCCCTTTTAAAAATACTCATTAACACCTTTGATTTGATACCCATATCGTACAAACGCATTCTAGAGTCACCCCTGGTCCATCTTTACGGCGATATCTCGAAAAGGCGTCCACCTATAGAACTAAGCCCCACGCCCTTTTAAAATAATCATTAACACCTTTCATTTGATACCCATATCATACAAACGCATTCTAGAGTCAACCCTGATCCACCTTTATGGCTATATCCCTAAATGGAGTCCACCTATAGAACTATGGCCCACT
Source organism: Eurosta solidaginis (assembly GCF_040869045.1). NCBI lineage: Eukaryota > Metazoa > Arthropoda > Insecta > Diptera > Tephritidae > Eurosta > Eurosta solidaginis. The sequence goes on from NC_090321.1 coordinate 240,893,061, forward strand.
CCCTCATAAAATACTCTTTAATGCCTTTCATTTGATACACATGTCATACAAACACATTCCAGGGTTTCCCTCGGTTCATTTTCCTACATGGTTATTTTCCCTTATGTTGTCACCATAGCTCTCAACTGAGTATGTAATATTCGGTTACACCCGAACTTAACCTTCCTTACTTGTTTTTATGTATATCGCTATATAATTCGAGTATTCCTTAAGTACTGCAAAGTACTGTTAAGTACATATTTTTATAATTTTTTTTTTTAATGTCGTAGGTTTATTTGCTGATGCTTCTTTATTTCGACAGATTCTCTATGTTAGACAAGTGTTTAACAACGATTGCAAAGCTGCAGGAGATTAATGTCGCATGCCACTACCGATACCCATTGCAATATTGAATTAAGTCAGCTTATTTGTCTAAGTAGAATTGGCGTGATTGTCTTTTTGTTGCACAGCAAGAGGTAGATCTCAAATTGCAAAAGATGCGCAGTAATAGAAACCTGAGAAAAATAGTTCTTTTTGAGGTACATAACAAAATTGAAATTTAATTAATATGACAAAAATGTCAAAAATACATATTTGAAGATTTATTGAGTTACTGTATTTTGTACGTTTTAAGCCCATACTTAATGCCGAAATACTTGTCATTTACTTATTTTTTTTTAAACTGAGCTTACAAAGAAATAACCAAGTTCAAAGGAGGTTTGGGAAATGTTTAAATCGCTACTTGAAGCCAGTCATCAAATCCAACACATTGCATTAAAAAGCTACAGCGTGGTGAATAGAGATCCCATGTAGTGATCTGAGGGGAAGAGGAAAAAAATTAAGGAAAGATATAGGTATGAAGAAAGGATGAGAGCAAGAGGAAAAGGAAGAAAAGGGAAAAATAGAAATAAGAGTATTAATAGAAACAGGAATAGGTAGGTGGAATAGATTAAATAGAAATAGAACGGGAATAGAAAATCGCAACGGAAATGGAAAGGAAAAGGTTAAGAAAAAGGAAAAGGAAATTTCAAAATCAAATCAGAAGGAAATTGAGAAGGAAAGAAGAAGGAAAACTTAAGGAAAAAAGGAAAAAAGGCCAGGGAAAAAGAAGAGGAAAAGAAAAAGCACAAAGAAACGGTAGAGGAATATAAAAGGATTATGGAAGAAAGGAAAATAAAAAGAAAAAAAAGAAGATTGAAATAAGAGCATGTATTTACTTCGCTGACGACATCTATATCATCGGCTTGAACTCCCGCTCCGTTAGCTATACTTTCTCAAAACTGGAAGCAAAGGCAGTAAAGATGGGACTGATGATGTTGTATAGCTTACGCCACCATTATTTTATGTCGTATCTCAAAAGACTTTCTTGCTGTCGAAGAGAGATTTCCCTACCAGGGCAGCTACTACCTAATATAATATTGAGGTCATTGTATTTCTGAATCTGAGTGTCGAATCTGCTTTTGTAACTTGGTTCTATCTTTTAATAATAACGTAATTTCTTCATGAATACCGATGTCTATTAAAAATAGGTATACAGCATTCGAAAGCGTAACTATTTTCTTTACAAAGGCCATTTTATGCATACATTTTTTTAAACTGTGCATATAATAAACCAAAACCTGGAGTTTTGAAAAGATGTAAGTAATCTCGGACAATACTGAACGACTGGGCCGAAACTCTTTAAAAAAATTTACCTATAGCTCTACAAAGGTAGCTACTCAAACTAAAACTCAGTCCACTCTTTTCTGAAATATTTAAGAATAAAGTTTTAAAATTTTTTAAAATACGACCAGCATTGCTGCGAGCGAACACAAATTCTGTGCTGTAGCAAGAGGTGTGCATGTGTGAGTCGTAAACAATAGTCCTTCGTTTATTCGGCTAGCGAATAGGTTTTTCAGATATTGACAGAAACGAAATGTAAACTTACAGACAGGGTATTTCATAATGCCAACTAAAGACCGCAAACAGCAGTTATAGAGATATGGTGCCTTTCATCTTTCGCTATCGACCTGGAGCATTCTTCATTTCAGCAATACTCCCGTCCATAGCAAAAAGGCAGTAAAATAAATTTATTGCCTTTTAGACATTTTAATGCCAATAAATTACTGCGATAACAATTTACTCCTTAATTAAGTAAATACTAGTTTTAAATTTCCCAAATAAAAAATATGTTCTTCGAATTCACTTTTTACACTTTACTGCCTTTTTGCTTTTGGAAATTAATATCAGTCCAGTTTTTACCGACTAAATTGGCTAGCGAAGGAGCATTCCGAATCAATTTACTGCAAAAGACCAACTTATCATGAAGATAGATTGTGGAAAAGTCATAAATTCACATCTAAAATGACAAAATGTTGTCCTGAATCCTTATAAGAAAAAATATACTCTCAAGTCCTTAGAGAGAGCAATGAATAAATAAACACATGATATTACCGACTGCGAACAGCATAGCTAATGTTAATGGGTCCAAAGAAGAAAGAGGTAATAGATCCAGCTGATATTTGCAGAGAGACTTCAGCGAAAATGAAAAAGAGACTTTTAAATCTCATAAGTTACCAAACTTCACACAACAGGGCTTATACCAGTAAACGAAGTTAGGATAGGTTAGGTTGAACTGGCCGGTCCATGAAGATCTCACATATACTGAATGAATCCGTATTGTTACCAGAAGTTTGTTTTAACGACCAAACTGAAAACCCCTATCAAAAACCGGGACCTATGTGATAAAATAACTCCGTCCTCTTGGAAAATAGAAGCTTTCTAGGACTTAAGCCACTTGCTGCTTCTAGATCTGACAGCTGTATTAGCCTGGCAAGCGCAGGGCACGAGCACAGAACGTGCTCGATCGTTTCCTCCTCCAACCCGCACTTCCTATATCTGCTATCACTGACCAAGCCCGATTTAAAGGCATGTGACGCTAGAAAGCAGTGTCCCGTCAGAATACTCGTCACGAGTCTACATTCCTCTCTTTTTAATGATAAAAGCAACAGTAAACGAAGTATTATAACAAGAACAACAACAATGCAGTAGTGAGGAATTTTAACTTTAGACGCACGTCACGAAAATAATTTCAAGGTCATTATAGTTGTAATCCATCTATACATTTATGGGACTCGCAGTGTATAGTTTGACAAATTATGTTCCTCATGCGAATATTTATATGTATTGCAACTCTACCTGCAACTGTACCTTAGTCAAAGCATAAGGCTATCATAGATCATTTGGCTAACGTATGCAATCGCATACGCTTTACTAATACACTTGTGAACAATACAAACTCAAAATACTTACTTAAAACACTAGCAAAAGCAATTAAGCCCATAATATATCCATGCTGAGAAATACATACGGGTCAACTTGGTAACTATTTGTTGTTCTTCATTATCCACTTAAAAGCCGCCAAATATCCATTATATATTAAGCATTTACGAGCATGTACAAAAAGTTTAATTAAAATGACATTTAATTGAAAACGCTGCGGGGTCTCTTAAGCAAGGTGTAGATACGTACATAAAAATGCGTTTATATGCCCATAAATATATAGACAACGTTGTGCAAATAAGCTCAACATAATCAGTAGCTCTTTTACTAGATATCTGCCACTAATCAAATATATAAAATTCACAAAAAATTATGATATAAGCTCTTAATTTAATATTCGTTTATTTTAAATAGTCCGCTTGTTTTCTCTTCTACCGTGATGTAAGGTTCCACTCAACCATGAACAGGGCCGGGCAGAGGGGGGGGGGGGGGGCAGCCAGGGCAATTGCCCTAGGGCTCGGAAGGTTTTTGGGGGCCCGGAAAGGCAAAGAAGTTTTGACAGTACTCTAACTAGGATTTCATAGATACATATCTATGTACATATTTTGCTACAAAAATTTTTTTTTTAAATTCAAAATCACTAAACTAAAATCACAAGCATCCAATCAAATACTATTGGGCATAGTCATAGTCGAAATAAAATGTGATTTTAATTTAGATAAACTTAAAATATTTTGCACACATCCAGTCAGCGTGGCTGAAGGGGAGCGTTCTTTTAGTCTATTGTCTCGCGTGAAAAATTGTTTACGTTCTACTGTGAGCCCAAATCGCTTGACAAGCCCTGGAATATTGTCGTTGGAGTCGAGCCTTGCTCTCAGCATTATTTTTGAACCGGTAATTTCTATATTCGCAGACCAAAAAGCACGGAAGGTTTTCCTTGGCTATTCGAACTTCTAAAATGTACATATTTAGAAAAAGTTAATGTAAGCAAATCAAACTATGAAATCTAACATTTCATTTACATATGTAAGTGCTCCATTAAATCTTATTTTATATGAAATAAAACTGACAATGTGAACTGAAAAATTTATGTATGTTATGTTATTTTTTTACTGGACTAAGTTTATTTTTTAGGGGGCCCGTAAACGCAAACTGTCCCAGGGGCCCGGCTCGGCTCTCTGCGGCCCTGACCATGAAGCGTCGCTTGCAGCATCGCGTATATGATCTGCTCACGCTGACGATATGTGCATCAAGTAATAAGCAAGAAAGAGAACCGTTTAACGTCCGTACCATTGTTTTATCTGTCTAAGAACAAACATGAAAGCCCAAAGTTTTTTATCATATCACCTCGAACGAAATCGAAACAGTCATCGTTGGATTAGGATATTTTGACAGCCGTTTTGATCTGAAAAACTATAACTCGGCTAGGATTGTTATATGTGAAACAACAGAGCTAAGATTGTCACACATAACATATAACCGTTACTTTAACTCGGAAAACAACCAGTCCGAAACCACTACCATAATACCACAGCCATTACGAAACGAACAAAGTAGGGACCGAAGCAATTATTTCATCCCAAAAGAAAAATTGAAACTAAAATCTTAAACGGAAATTGATTCGTATACGAAGGAAAACCAAAGCTTTAACTACTACTTTGATCTGAGAAATAACGAAACAGTAGACGTGAAAGATTAAAACTCTGACTGTTAATTCAACTTGAAAAACAACCAAATTAAAACCATTACGGAGAATGCGATCTGGGAAAGAACATACCATACATATGAACGAAATTATGATCGGAAAAGGACGAAACCATAACCGGAATTGTGAATTGAAAAAAGAGCGATTATGAACCTGAAACCGTAACTTTAATCGAACCTGAAACTTATGCCATTTAGAACAAAATAAAAATCGAAAGCGAAAGCAAAACCTACTCGAGTGTTCCCATAAAAAATGTAAACCTTGGTTTCGTAATTGCTCGTATTATTGGTTTTCAATGCCAATACATTTAAAATATGTCGCTTCACTCACAGAGGAAGAAAAATTTAAAGTAAAACCATTTCAAAGGTAACTTTATCAGAAACAAATAATTTCACGATATAAAATCGCTACCGATAAGTAATTGTTTTATTATCGGCTTATTTTCGAAAGCGAAATAATTGTATAGGCATCGGTTTGTTATCGCCAAATCATTGGCTCTTAATTGGTTTCTTATTGGCTTTTTATCGACGGTTTACAGAAAATGTTATCGATTTTATAATTAAATTTTACCGGTATCTGTTTCAAAACAAGTCGTTAAGGTTCGTGGTAGTCTACTAGAAATCGATAAATTTTCGATAGCGAATTGATTACTTTTCAGTAAAAAATTGGTTACTTTCAGATAAAAAATCCATAACTTGATAAACTATTAATATTTAATCAGTCTTTTTTCTATAACAAACAGATAACCCGCCGTAAAGAAATCGGTAACACTCTGATAACAAATTTATATTTTTTCTATAAACATTCGACTTCTTTTCGATAATACACCTATACCTCGATAAAGTTTCGATAATACATCTATAATCCAAAACCTTTGTTATGTACTGCAAATTTATAACACTTCGACAACAAATAAGTTTATGAAACTTGCTATCGAGTGTCGTAGGTAAAAAAACCAACCGTATAAAATTAACCGTTAATACTGCAATTACAACTTGATTCATTTCTAATAACTGATATATTTCTGTCATTTTCTTGCCTTCCCTTTGCTTCAAATTATGTTTTCTGTATCATCCTCTTTACACTTACTTATTTCTCAAAATTTGCCTGCCGTTATTAATTTCCATTAGTTCATTTGCTGTCTGATTTCATATCAACTTTACCAGGTGCATTACTTTCACATTTCACTAGAGTTTAATGACTGCACTTACGCTAACATTCTGAACTCCCTGCGTTTTATGAAATAATTATAAATATATCATGGCAAATATTAGCAGTTTCGATACGTCACCACAACAACAACAAAAGCAAATAAGCAGATGAAGTAGACAACAACACATACATGTACGCAAAAATAAAGAGCGCATATAACTCGGCAAAGAAAGAGCACATGTAACCTTATATAAACCTCAGATATACATGTATATAGCAAAATCCAACATAAGATACAAAAAAGAGAAATAAATAAGCAACTATTAGAGGAGGCTGTTAGAAATAGGAGAACAAGGCAACTGAGAGTATTAAAGCAGCGCAAGCTAAGAAAAATTCAATCAGTTTGGTTTATAAACGGTGTAAGTGAAGTATTTAAATTGTGAAGTACTACTTCCAGAGTAGTGTTATAAATATGGAACATTTTGCTTTACAAGATATTTGAGTAATTTATTTTACAGTTTAGCAATTGGAACGATTACAGAAATTTCAGAGTAATCAAGAATTTCATTACATTCCTTACAATATGTTGTTGTAATAAACTTTGATCCAAGAACTATCTATTAAAATATTGTAACGAATTTAAGTGCAATTCTGCTAATTTGCAACCTTCTAGTAACTTTCGAACTATTGAATAAATAACTCCACTATTCAATAATGCAAAATGGTCTTTATTAGACTACTTTCAAAATAACACTTCTATTGCTCGACAGATAGCGTGCTTAATCAAACTGATTGTCGTGCCTCTACTGTTGCTGCTTTTTACACTCTTCGATTTCCCCGTTCCATACTTCTAGGCGTTTCCAGAATTTACTTAGTTACTGCTATAAAATTATAATTACAGATGCACGTGTATAGCTTCTCATACTCGCGTGTATATGTGAGTGACACTTCCACAGATAATTACCTCCTTTTGGGAGCATCTCAGATAAGATATATGCATGTGTTTGTGCGTCTCTTCTCCGCTGCGTGTACGTACATATGTATAAACATAATGATTGATTCGTTTATGTAGATCAGGGCTTTTCAAAATTGAAAGTGCGCCTGTATTAGTGAGAGCGCATTCGTCGCGATGATCGTGCGGGTGAATTGATTTTTCATTTATTCGCTTACTAGCAAGCAAGGAGCTAACAACAAGCATATGTATCGCGCATAATTACTCATACATATTTTTATACCGATCAGCCGATATCTATTACCGATATTGCTACGCCAAGTGCCAAGCGGCGACTAACTCAATTAACGACGACAGAGCGAATCATATGCGTCTAAATTGAGAGGGCACAATTGTGCTATGAAATGAATAGCCCTGATGTAGATACAAATGACTGCCTGCTTTATTGTTGTTGTGGCTTCATTTACTTAGCATCAGACTAGTGATATGAGTATCACTTAGTGTCACTAATATTCGTCACAATATTATATTTTTTTCAAAATATTACTATTTTCTAGATATTCTGAGCTCTCAATAACCAAAAATTATGGCGCAATGACGCTGTTCTGTACAAGCGTATGCTTATTTTGGAATTTGATACACTTATAGGAGTATATCATAAGCAAATTTCTATTTTTGTTTGGACATTACCCATAGAATATTAATGCACTTAGAACATTTTTATGTATTTAAAGTTAGTGTTTAGTTAAAAATAAAACCTGCAAAAATACGTACGTTCTGTCCAGTAGCAAACGTGCACCACTTCTACTATATTCGTTTCTCAAAAGGAACTAGTACTCTTCCTTAACAAGACAGTTATACCCTAATAGAACTTGCGACAGGGATGTTAACGAAAATATATAATAACTCACTTGTGTGCACATTCAATTAACTTCTTGCAAAATGCAATAAAACTAGCCATTGATATGAATCTTCTAATTACAAAATTTGTATGACGCATAACAAGACAACGTACGTTTAATTCATTGACAGATACAAAGAGTTTGCTTGTAAAATTTAAATAGCATAGTTGTATTTGATATTACCTAATTATTGGATGTTACGATTTATACGCAGTTCACCAATATTCTAGCTTAGCTTCTGGCAAAGCAATCATATTGACAATTGGCACTCTTGCAATTGTAGAAAATTATGTGTTTTTATAAAGTAGTTGGCCTTGATAGAGTTGAACTGAAGAGGATGTGAATGATGATGAGGCTGCTTTGGTGGAGTAAATTTTCATGACTATAAATTTTATAGTCGTAAATATGTAAATATGTCTAACGGTATCGGCTGAATATGCATGATATAGGTAAGTCCGCTAAAAAGTAAACCTTCAACACTTTGCCGCTTTTAAATGTTTTGAATTGCTTTAGTTTTTCTGCATCAAATACAAATATTTTCAGTATCTGCATGTGTGCACATATTGAATTAGGCTGTTCATCGCCAAATTTATTTGCAATGGTTTGGTGGAGAAAGTAGATGCTTTATGTACTAAGAAATAGGTATTTTAGCTTTGATACTATAAGCTCTGACAGAGAGAGACTTTTCGAGTGTAGGATGCTCTTCTTATATTGAAGATCTCACTAGCTGTGACCTGGCGTTGGGTAGCTCGAGGCTTTATTTCATGGCTCACTTTCCTGCAATACTGTTGCTTCATTGCTGCTGCCAGCGTCTGATTGATTCATCTTGAACCTCCTTGACACCTGTCCTTATTCCACAACAACAGAGACAGATTACTCCGAAACCGTTAGCTAAGCTGAAGGAATACGCAGCGCTCTCTTGTGTGGCACCGATGTGGTAGTGGTTCGGTTCGTCTGGTTTTTCATTGTATCCGTCCAAATTTCTGCACCTCAAAGAGTATAGAAGACGTAGGTAATGTGAGCGGCACATGGCTATGTTTGTATTAATCTATTAAGGTTTGATAAGGTAGCGAAGGGGAGCTACTGTCTAGCCTTACTCATAAATATTTCGTTGATAGAAGTATTTCTATTTGTTGTTGTGAATGTTGTCATGCGGATGACTATCTTAGTTTTTGCTGTGATCAGCTAAGTTAAGCATATTTAGGGTGATTATAGTTAGCTACATTAAAAATTTGATTTTATATTTCTTTGAAGCAAAAAAAAATTAGTTTTTAGACGTACAAAAAAGTCATGAGCACCAAGTATTCTCGACATGTAAGCATCCTGTTGGTAACCACAATAAAGGTAAAATAATTTCCGTCAGTTTCTTTTGGGTAGCTGCCGATATCGCAAAGTTATTGTACAACTATCGGCTTATTATAGATAGCAAATTATTAAAGACAATATTTTCATAACAAATCGATAGCCTTTCGATAACAAATTAATAACTCTTCGAGAACAAACCGATAATTGTACGATAACATAGAGCAATCAATAATTGTTTGATAGGTTAGGTTAGGTTGAACTGGCCGGTCCATGAGGACTTCACATTGACTGATTAAGTACGTAGTGTTACCAGAAGTTTGTTTTAACGACCAAAGTGAAAAACCCTATCAAAAACCAGGTCCTATGTTATAAAATAACTCCGTCCTCTTGGCAAATACTAGAAGCTTCCTAGGACTTAAGCCACTTGCTGCTTCTATACCTGAAAGCTGTATCACTCCTAATAGGGACGTCTACGGAGCAAGTTTCAATGGATGCGCCCTTTTTAGCTTATTCATCCGCTTTTTCGTTCCCATCTATTCCCATATGCCCTGGGGCCAAATATAGATGTATGCTTCTCCCTGCCCGATTCTCTGCAGAGACTGCTTACACTCTAACACGCATTTAGATGCTGTGCTATTCGAGATTATTGCCTTAATTGCTGCTTGACTGTCAATATAAAAGTTAACACGGTTGCAGCTTAAGCTTATCTCTTCCAGTGTTTCTACTGCTTTCGTTACGGCTAATATTTCCGCTTGGAAAACGCTACAGTAATCCTGCAGCCTGTAGGATCTGCTTATTTCCGGATCAGAACAGTATACCTCAGACCCTACTCCTTCCACTACTTTGGAATTATCTGTGTACACATGTATCGCCTCGTCCGCCATTTGCGCACCCTTGCGCCAACCGTCCACCTCTTTTGTGGCTTTAAGATCTCCCTCGAAGCGCAGACAGGGAAGCAGGTAGTATGTTTGTCTTGTTATTTATGACGCTATACTACTATGGCCATATGGTCGGCGCTCAAGCTTCCCCGAGGCACCGAGCCTGGTTGCAGTTGTTAATGCCATGTTCTTTGCTACCAGGTTTACAGGTGGAATGTGCAGATGGCATACAGTGCAGCTGTCGTTTTTTGATAAATATTCTATAACTTTTTTATATCAAAGCGATAACTACTGAATTAAAATTCTAAAACTCATTTAAAATCGTGTTATCGATAGCAAGTTTATAATAATTTGATAACGCCTGTTTACCTCGTCAACAACTCACCTATGTGCATCGAACCGATAGCTCGCCTATTTGTGGTTCCAATTTGGGTTTCCGTTTGAGTTTTGGCTTCGTTTTTCACTTCTAATCATTCCTTTAATCTCCCCTCCTATCCATGCTCCCAATTATAGCGTACTACTCCCAAACACTACGCTTACGATTCCAGCCATACTGTGTAATAATCTTTACACATCAAAAAACAAGGGACAGCCTATTACTCTTACAGATGCACTTACCACTTGAATCGATTTCCATATGCAAAGATGCGGGTGCTGCTGCTATTACTTCGATTACATTTTATGGTTGCTACTGCGACTGCAGTGAATATTTACGCTTGTGACTTTGTGTACATACATATGTATGTATATTAGAAGTGCCACTTGCAAATGAGCTAACAACTCAGCAATTCGCAATTCGCATTCTCCAACAGCCAAGGTAAATGCCATACACACTAAACCAACCTTAAAATTGTGGCTATGAATTATGATTAGGTTTAATTTTTCAGTGTTTTTTTGTTCATTTTATTTCATGCAATAAAATGAAATTGTTATACTATAAATGTTAGTAGATTTTAAGCTTAGTGCTAAATTACGAAGATATTGTACGTAGTCTGTGTAAATGATAAACACAAACGCCCACAACTGCTGTTGCACTAACATTCATACAGGCCAATTGGCTTGCACTTCGTCAGAGGTGGCAGCAGGGACCGATCGACATCAACAACAAAGTCTTCCTTTAACAATTGAAGCAAAAATTACATTAACCTGCATATTTACAGTGAAACACAAATGAATGTATTGTTAAAAAACTGTTTCCATATATTTTATTGAAAAGTTAGGGGGTGAGGGTGGTGACGGGAGGGGGGAGAGTGAGATGGAGTGGTGAAGAATAAAAAAGTCAAAGATGGAGACATCGAAGAAGCGATAGAGGACTAGGTAGAGAGGGAGGAATAGTGTGATGGGGAAAGACTGAGAAACGCAGAAAGAATATAAGAATTTCTTGCTAGAAGAAAATTGCATTAAATAGCGAAGGATCTTAATAACATATTTCATGCCGATAAAGCTAAATTTTATGTTGTCCACAAAGACTTCTTAGGACATAAATTCAATAAAATTTTTCTTATATTTGCTACTCTTCCAGGCTCCTAATCCATTAAATATCGCTATACTTAGGCAAGCAGCAAAGGAAGATATTGGGATGCCCTATGAACGCCACTTCCTCCACACCTCCTCATTATATCCAATTTTATGAAGCTGGATTCTAATGCCTTTAAAGTGGCCTATCTGTCAACAAAAATCGTTCAATTGGTGCCTGATACCGTATCAGTTAATCTGCTCTATCTATGGCGTAGATCTGGAAGACAATGCATGAGTTAGGATGTTATAGAAGCCTCCAGTACAGTCCAGCTCCTGTTATCTTTTTCATTTTCAATCTGTCTGTGCGGCCTCCCTCCATATGGGTTGGGTGGGACATTGGAGCAGTCACCTTGACATTTCATCTAATATCGTCGCCGTATTAGGTTGATTTCCACATTTACAATTTTGCTAGTCGTAAAGCTTCTTTCGCGGCCAAACCCTACACCAACGCTTGCGGAGCTACCAACTGAAAACAACATTTTATCCATTTCTGAGGTGCGCTGTACTGCGCCTTATATTCCTAGGCTGGTTTGCACCACCTGTCAAGACCTCCATTCTTTACTATCGGTCGAATGGCTTGTGCACATACCGGAAGCACTTTACAGGTATGGCATGCTGCTAAAAGTTTCAGTGATCATACATTGACGTTCCTTTACTATGGACATAATCAGACTATGTGAGGTCTTTGTTGACCGGACAGTTCAGCCTAAAGTCGAGAATGATGCCAGGGTATTTGGTAGCTGAAGAGAGATTTATCGTTGTGTCATTTAGCCTCGGCAAGTTGAAGGAGGTGTTTTTATTGTCTTCTAAATAGTACAAGTTCTGTTTTTGTTAAACCTATCCCCAACCACAAAGTACGGTTTCATGAGCTCGCTAATCGTTGGCAGTAGTCTACCTATGTGCGAAATCACTTCTGCCTATGAGATTTTCACAATTTCATTAGCTATTATTACCTAAAGAAGAGGAGATAACACGCCTCTCTGAGAAGTGCCTCTGATAACAGTTTTGCATATTAACCCAGCTCCTTATGTGGCTTTGACCACCTTACTCCAACCATGCAACTAAAGAGCGTTGGGTTCCATGTCGTAAAGATACTCTGCAGATGTCGCTTGTTTGAACTGTGTTCAAATGTAGCGGAAGCCTTCCAGGCTACACTCTTTGAGGTTCAGTAATTTCAAGAGTTACAGTTTCCCAACTTTCGGAATGAATACCATCTCTATGTTTCTACGGGCCTTGGAACATAACCAACTTGAAACAAGCCATGTAAATCGGTATCAATTTGTTCGCTACGGCTTGCAGCACGGCCTGTGTCGCTCAATCCGGTCTCCCTAATTTAAACTATTCGAAAATATTTAAGTGTTCAGATCTCGGAGCACGAATTAAGTTTGGTGCTGAAAAATCTTCGTAACTTGCCAAAGGAGCAGAGCTATTTTATTACGAAAGTCTTGGTACTTATCTGGGGTTTTCTTTTGGTCGTCAAACAAATTCTGTGCACATTCAGTCCATGTCAAGTAGTATTTGACTGAACTGTTGTGAAAACTAATTACTTTACGCATCCACCTGGATAACTTCAATGAAGCTGCAATAGTAAGAACTCACAAATAACAATGTCCTGTGGAAAGACGAATTACCAGGTATAAATGAGCATAATTAGCTCTGCTGAGATTGTGCCCTCCCTCTAGCTAGATGGATCTGGTTATGCAGGAGACAGTTGCTGCAGTAGGACACTTTCCTTTAAAAAGTATTCATCCTAGTTAAGAGCTTCGCCCTACAGTCGCCCCGCTATAGCTTAGCTAATACAGGTATTCCTGACTGGTAAGCTCACTACCTTAATAGTTGCTTGGTTATCCGAGTAGCTTTGGACAGCCTCCGCCTCAGAGGCACCGCAGTTATTATATAACATAAACTTTAGTCTTAATTTGAGATCCTAAGGAGACGTCATATATCTATATGAAGGGCAACGAAATGATAATGAAAAATTTGGTTGATAGATGCGTTTGTACGATATGGGTATCAAATGAAAGGTGTTAATGAGTATTTTAAAAGGGAGTAATCCTTAGTTCCATAGGTGGACGCCGTTTCGAGATATCGCCATAAAGGTGGACCAGGGGTGACCCTAGAATTTGTTTGTACAATATGGGTATCAAAAGAAAGGTGTTAAAGAGTATTTTAAAAGGGAGTGGGCCTTAGTTCTATAGGTGTAAGCCTTTTCGAGGTATCGCAATAAAGGTGGACCAGGGGTGACTCTAGACTTTGTTTGTACGATATGGGTATCAAATGAAAGGTGTTAATAAGTATTTTAAAAGGGCGTGGGACTTAGTTCTATAGGTGGACGCCTTTTCGAGATATCGCCATAAAGGTGGACCAGGGGTGACTCTAGAATAAGTTTGTACGATATGGGTATCAAATTAAAGGTATTAATGAGAGTTTTAAAAGGGAGTGGTGGTAGTTGTATATGTGAAGGCATTTTCCAGATATCGACCAAAATGTGGACCAGGGTGACCCAGAACATAATCTGTTGGATACCGCTAATTTATTTATATATGTAATACCTGCCAAGATTTTAATGGTTTTTTATTTCGCCCTGCAGAACTTTTTCATTTTCTTCTACTTAATATGGTAGGTGTCACAACCATTTTATAAAGTTTTTTCTAAAGTTATATTTCGCGTCAATAAAACAATCCAATTACCTTACCATGTTTCATCCCTTTTTTCGTATTTGGTATAGAATTATGGCATTTTTTTCATTTTTCGTAATTTTCGATATCGAAAAAGTGGGCGTGGTCATAGTCGGGTTTGGTTCATTTTTCATACTAAGATAAAGTGTGTTCAAGTAAGCACGTGAACTAACTTCATTAAAGATATGCCGATTTTTGCTCAAGTTATCGTGTTAACGGCCATGCGGAAGGACAGACGGACGACTGTGTATAAAAACTGGGCGTGGCATCAACGGATTTCGCCCATTTTCACAGAAAACAGTTAACGTCATAAAATCTATGCCCCTACCAAATTTCAAAAGGATTGGTTAATTTTTTTCGAATTATGGCGTTAAAAGTATCCTAGACAAATTAAATGAAAAAGGGCGGAGCCACGCCCATTTTCAAATTTTCTTTTATTTTTGTATTTTGTTGCACCAAATCATTACTGGAGTTGAATGTTGACATAATTTACTTATATATTGTAAAGATATTAAATTTTTTGTTAAAATTTTACTTTAAAAAAAAATTTTTTTTAAAAGTAGGCGTGGTCCTTCTCCGATTTTGCTAATTTTTATTAAGCGTACATATAGTAATAGAAGTAACGTTCCTGCCAAAGTTCATCATGATATCTTCAACGACTGCCAAATTACAGCTTGCAAAACTTCTAAATTACCTTCTTTTAAAAGTGGGCGGTGCCACGCCCATTGTCCAAAATTTTACTAATTTTCTATTCTGCGTCATAAGTTCAACTCATCTACCAAGTTTCGTCACTTTATCTGTCTTTTGTAATGAATTATCGCACTTTTTCGGTTTTTCGAAATTTTCGATATCGAAAAAGTGGGCGTGGTTATAGTCCGATATCGTTCATTTTAAATACCGATCTGAGATGCGTGCTCAGGAACCTTCATGCCAAATTTCATCAAGATACCTCAAAATTTACTCAAGTTATCGTGTTAACGGACGGACGGACGGACGGACGGACATGGCTCAATCAAATTTTTTTTCGATCCTGATTATTTTGATATATGGAAGTCTATATCTATCTCGATTCCTTTATATATGTACAACCAACCGTTATTCAATCAAACTTAATATACTCTGTGAGCTCTGCTCAACTGAGTATAAAAACACCAAAATAAGAAAAATATCAAATAGAAAAAACACACAAAATGGGAAAACAACAAAAACTAATTTTTCAGTTATCAATACAAAACGAAAAACTCTTTTTTGAATTTACTGTGCAAAAATTATGAGATACTGGGACACCTATCTATCGGGTACAATTTTGCAATTTCTAGTCCAAGCGAAATGCAAAATTGCGCCCTCTTGTTGCAAAAGTTTTGTTTGAACGAACAGGATTTTTCAAAGTTTGTAAAATATTGTTCAAGGTTTTACGAATTTTCACCCACGAGAACGAATATAATAAAATAATAAAAAACATTCTTTTTTAATGTTGATGTTTCCGACAACATAAAATTTGAGTTGTTTTGGAATTTTTTCAACTTAAAGTGAAAATTAAACTTGCCGAGTTACATGTAAAGTTACTCCAGTGGTGAATTACCTTCCTGCGATTTGATTCTTTACTTTTCTATAACTTACAAGTTCTCTTTTTAATATGTTACGTCAAACATTTATACTACAAGTTTTGTTCGAAACAAAGTAACATCAAAATTTTAAAATAAGGTTTTCAATTGGATGAAAATTTTTCTAAGCGGGGTCGCCCCTCGGCAGTGTTTGGCAAGCGCTCCGAGTGTATTTCTGCCATGAAAAGCTCTCAGTGAAAACTCATCTACCTTGCAGATGCCGTTCAGCGTCAGCATAGAACATGTATGTCCCGTCCGGCCAATTTGTAGGGAATACCAAGAGGAGCACGACGCAAATTGGAAGAGAAGCTCGGCCTTAGATCTCTTCGGAGATTATAGCACCTTACATTTATTTATTTATTTATGTATATGGCAACATAGGTACTTTCGTACAAAGCTGTCGCAACAACTTTTTTTGTTCATTTGACTACTAAAACGGTCAATTACGAATCAACGATTTGGCCGCAGTTGATTCAACATCTTGTTGCGATGGGTAAAAATTAACAAAAATTTCGGTTGAATTGACTCGTATTTCGGTTGATTTAACCAGTCTTTTTCTTTCAGTGTAATAAAATATTCACAATAGTGCCATAGTACAAATAGATTTCTTTCTGTGTTCACTATCGTTTATTTGTGACAAATTATTTTTAATAAAATATAGCTAAACAAAAGCACTACGACTAATAAAGCCCAAAGCTCGCTAATAGTATGAATCCCATCTTTACAACCAAAACTTTATTTATAGATTTAGATTCCAAATATGAGCGAAAAAGGGACTTGTACATAAAAACAGCAATTAGAAATAATATATAAGATTTTCAAAGTTCTAACCCACTGTATGTGATGCATCGATATGTAAGAAACAACGCCTAAGGAAAAATGAAGATGCTGATTTTCATGAGATTCAAATATTTTTGAAGCTTCAACAAACACTTAGCTGTTACTAATAGAACTCATTTTTTATTTGTTACAACTCTGCATTGTTGTTAACTAAGCTATCAACCAATGCAGTTACTTGAACTCTGAAAGCAGTCAGGTGTAAAATACCTTTTGTATTATTGTTTGTTTTGATGATCTTTTGCCGAAAATTCAACTAACACTCTTACATATGTATATAGGTACTTAACAAAAACAACAATGAAATATTTGCTACAATTTTTTGGGTGTGTACGAATGTATTTCTGTATCTATGGTATATACAAATAGCTATGCATGGAATACATGTAGTAGGTGTATTTAGTTAGATGTGTAAAAAAAAAGTTCAAAACCGCACATTAAAAATGTTGCAATATCATCATAATCAAAGTTAGTAAGAGTGATTGTCGAAAACATATATTTGATGTTTGGCAACTTGTCTAAATAAATACAGTGCATGTACATGATGATGATCATCAATAGCTCGAAGTGATCTCGTCAATGGTCATGTCAATACAATTTTCCCATCATGATTTTGTTAAAATTTATATTGCAAATTCAAGCTAAGACAATTAATGCTTTTTACAAAATATACTAAAAACGTATTAACAAATTTAAAAATTTTTCTAATTTACTTTAGTAGTGATTTCTATGTTATCAATTATCTTTAAAATCTTCAGTTCAGCTGTATGTTACTTCAAAGCGGGTGAAAACGGAAGAGACTTACAAGTTATAATCGAAATAGCTGTCGCCTTTTCCGGCCTGGCGCATGATTCAAAATATTTGAGAATTGCAGCCATTTTGCTCGAAAATCGAAAGTACTGAGCTACATATGTAATTACTCAGTGATTTTTTCTGATTTTATGGTAAATTTATAAAGTTTTATGAAAATATCAAATTATCACAATATTTTCCAAAAGTTTTCCATTTAAGGTATAATAAATAAATCTTTCGAAGAACTTTTCTCTCGAACACTCCCAAAGCCGCTTCATCTGCTGTTGTCATGGTCCATGCTTCTGCCCCATATAGCAGGACGGGTACGATAAGTGACTTTTAGAGTATGATTTTCGTTCGCCGAGAGAGGACTTTACTTTCCAATTGCCTACCTAGTCCAAAGTAGCATCTATTGGCAAGATTGATTCTTCGCTGTATTTCAGTGCTGATGTTGTTGCTAGTGTTGATGCTGGTTCCCAAATAAACGAAGTCTTTTACTATTTCGAAATTATGGCTGCCAACAGTAGCGTGGTTGCCAAGGCGTGTATGCGCTGACTCTTTGCTCGATGACAGTAGGTACTTCGTTTTGTTAGCAGAACTAACAGCGCGGGTGTTTAGGCCGATGATATCAATGTCATCAGCATATGCCAGTAATTGCACGCTTTTATAGTATATTGTTCCAGTGCGGTTAAGTTCTGCAGCTAGTATAATTTTCTCCAGCATCAAATTAAAGAAATCGTACGATAGGGGGTCACCCTATCTGAAACCTCGCTTAGTTTCGAACGGCTCGGAGAGGTCCTTCCCAATTCTGAGTGAGCTGATGGTGTTGCTCAACGTCATTTTGCACAGCCGTATAAGTTTTGTGGGGAAACCAAATTCAGACATAGCGGCATATAGGCAGCTCCTTTTCGTGCTGTCGAAGGCGGCTTTAAAGTCGACGAAGAGGTGATGTGTGTCGATTCCCTTTTCAAGGTTTTTTTCCAAGATTTGGCGCATTGTGGAAATCTGGTCGATGGTAGATTTACCAGGTCTGAAGCCGCACTGATAAGGTCCAATCAGCCGGTTCACGGTGGGCTTCAATCTTTCGCACAATACACTTGAAAGGATCTTATATGCGATATTAAGAAGGCTGATTCCACGATAGTTGGTGCATTTTGCAGTATCCCCCTTCTTGTGGACTGGGCAAAGAACACTTAGATTCCAACCGTCGGGCATGCCCTCGTCCGCCCATATTTTGCTAATAAGCTGGTGCATGCGCCTTACCAACTCCTCGCCGCCGTACTTGAATAGCTCCGCAGGCAATCCATCAGCGCCCACGGCCTTGTTGTTTTTCAATCTGGTTATTGATATTCTAACTTCGTCATAATCGGGCGGGGGGACATATATTCCATCACCATCGATTGCGGGATCGGGTTCTTCATCTCTGCGCGGTGAATTGCTGCCTCCATTTCGGAGAGCAGAGAAGTATTCCCTCCATAATCTAAGCACTCTCTGGACATCAGTGACAAGGTCGCCGTTTTCATTCCTACAGGAGTTTGCCCTGGTCTTAAAACCTACATGCTTAGGTAGGGCGTTTTTGAAACAAATTCTGGGATAGTGCGTTTTGGATAAAATTGTGAAGTACGGCGTTCTTCAAATAAATATTGAAATAATGACGAAAACAATATAACACTTTATTATTTCACTATATATTGAGTAAAAAATTAATAATTACACAAGATCTGTTGGAATTTACAAAATTATTATCGCCAGTTATATATTAATCAAGGTACTTTTCTACTACAATTTTCGCTGAAGGTTACCCCTCTTTTATTGCTTGGTAAAAGCAGCACATTCTGATTTTCAAATTTCGTAGTGTCAAAGCTCTGCTGACATTAAGGAACAAACCTCTAGTAAAGAATCATGGTGCTTGTGGTAAGGACGAAGTGAAAAAATCCAAAAAAAATTTATTCAAGTGTATGAATATTTATTTTCACTTCAAGTGTTGTTTAAAATTTTCGGAAGATATTTAAAATATTAAAAGCTAAAATTTAATTAAGAAATTTTTTTTAATGCATTGTGCAAAAAAGCTCATGACCACCAACAACTAACTTGCATGGGTAGTTATTGTAATCCTAAATATAGCACCATTGTGGATAAAGCTGTGTGATATCTTCAACATAGACGTAAAAATAACAAATAGATTGGATCACCCGGTTTTCTAAGTGACTATCGTAGGCTCATCCCGCAACTCTTTCTATCACACGCTGTAGACCGCATTCCGTTCGTATTCGTCGTCATATTGGATATCACACTCCTTTTGTACACAATGGATAGCGTAATGTAAAAACAAAAATATAAAGTTTGCCAACAACAATGCATAGCTTTCATACATGTAAACATACAAAGTTATGTTATTCACCAAAATATAAATATATGTAGGAGAAGGCAATTAGAAAAAATTTTACAACAACAAGGCATGTCGGAAATAAAAAAATAAAATTGTTTTATTTAATTAAGTAACAAGGCATGTCTTTGGTCTAGTTTGTTTTCAACTGATCGATCATCGCAGAATGCGGGTTCGAATCTTACTCTCAGAAGAAAATGCGTTGAAGGGATTTACAAGGTATAATCGAAGTAGTTGTCGCTTTATGTATTAATAAGTAATATTTAAAATATTTAAAATTATATATATTCATCGTTTTTGCTCATATCCAACAAATGCACAACCTTACCTCACTCATTTGGTGTTTCCGTGACGTTCTAAAAAAGGTTTAAGTCCTTTTTATTTGAAACAAGGGCTTTAGATATGGGAACTTCTTTAAATTTCATTACAGTTTTATTGAATGTTTCAAATATTTCAAACCTTTTGCAACCTACCGGAATTGATATACCTTTATATATAAAAATCACGTGTCACATTGTTTGTCCGCGATGGACTCCTAAACTGCTGAACCGATTTTGAATTCGTTTCGCACCCCGTATGTAGTTTTATCTAACTTGAAATATAGGATAGGCTATATATCTCAGTTTATAGTCGCAATATTATTTTATTGCAATTTTTTTTATATGTTTATATGTGATAATAAAATGTTACGTATACGCACCGGCACTCATATTTTCGTATACACTTCTTTGTAATTGGTTGGTGTTTAATTAAACAACGTGCTTATCAATAAAAAATATTATAGCGAATGATATCAAGTATAGCACATCACCAAGCCCGGCGAAAGGGCGGTGGAGGGGGGAGGCGGATGGCGGGATTACCCCCGGACCCGGGGTTTCTGCGGGGGCCCGCGATTTAGAAGTACTAAGACATTTTTTTTTAATTCAGGAGAGTCTTTAGTTGTTCCATGTGCAATTTTTAAGCCGAATTTCAAAAGCAACGAATATCTGCATTTCGTTTTAATATTATAGTGAAGTGTGAAAAATAAAAATCTATATATATAAAAGGAAAGGCTAAAATGTGTGTTAGTTGGTCGCCGGCGTTTGAAGAGATGCGTCCGTCGATTTTATTCAAACGTGAACGCGGATACCCCTAGAACGTGTGGGTAATATGGATATGAAATGAAAGCTGTTGCTGATAGCTCTAAAGTAAGTTTCCTTGTGATATTCGATTTAGCCGCATCAACCTGGCAAAACTGATAAATATGCATGCGAATCCGAAATAGAGACATGAATTAATAATACCGACATACCTATTTGATTTGCCTGAAATTTGGTATATAAATTTGCCCATATTAGTATTTACAATCCTTTTTTCGGGAAGTAGAGCAGAGACGGAATGGGACTGGTATTAGGACTAGGACTGGGACTGAGACTCGGAGTGGGACTGGGACTGGAACAAAATACATACCACCCTCTGTGACAGGCAATAAGGGATGAAGAAAAATGATAAGAACGTGAGAGAAGAGAAAAGAGAGAAGGAGACTGAGAAAGAAGTAGAATGAGACGAATATGGAGATAGATGAAGCAAAAAATACGGAGGGAGGAGTGAATAAAAGGATCAGGAAAAAGTGAAGAGGGGTGGGGATAGGGCAGAGTTAGACGGAAAAAGCTTATTAAAATCTATGCAGATAGGCCAAATTTAGGGCAGAACAACGTCTGCCGGTTCTGCTAGTTGCCTTATAAATAGTGAAAACTCAAGCAATTATTTTAAGTTTAAAGCCTTTGGACTTGTATTCGTTGCATATCTTCATATCTATGTAAATCTCTTCTATGTAAAGCTAGTTCCTTCGATACTCGCCGTTGACTTTTCTCTCGATCAATCGAAGAAACATCTTTCCTTCTCTCGACATCGTCCATTATTCTGAGTGATATGTCAGGAAAGGTTTGATGAGCGTCATTTTTGTTCATTAGCTTCTCTGTCCAATTGCTGTCAGAATTTATTATTTGTTTGTTTGCTTAGCTAACAAATAAATTCATACTAAGCAGTATATGTACTAACAACTCTTTTTCCAACTGTCAGAAGCTTCTTTGAAGTCGACAAAAAGATAGTGTGTGTTGGTCAGTATTATGGTGAATATGTTTATGCTGCAACCTGCCATTGGTACTAATTTCTCCCCAACTCTAGCTCTAAAATCTACAAGTTCGATTTCGGTGTGGTCAGTGAATATATCCATATTCTTGCTTATTATATGGTGACCACCGTGGTGTGGTGGTAGCGTGCTCCGAAGACACTGGTTCAAGCCCCGGGCAAAGGATCATCAAACAATAAGTAAAAACAAGTTTTTTCAATTATAAAAACGTTTTTCTTAGCGGGGTCGCCCCTCGACAATAAGTTTTAAAACATCTGCCATGAAAAACTTTTCAGTGAAAACTCATCTGTCTTGCAAACAATGTTTTGCAGATGCCATTGGGAGTCGACGTAAAACAAGTTCCGTAGCGAAGGAAGAGAAGCTCGCCCATAAATCTGATGATATCGTACCTTGCATTTATTTATTTATGTTTATAAAAGAAGGAATATTCATCCACGTACCCACCCCGGCTTCTCTGTCATCTCTTAAGCGTATATAAACGAATATATGAATCGCTGTCAAGCGCTCGTCCACAGAGTTTAGTACGATGCGTTTTTTTCTCGTTTAGGTCAGTTCATCGCAATAATATTAAATTCGTATTGGCAGACTTTAGGTCTACGAGACCCTCAACTAGCCGATGAGAAATACCTACACTCTTTTCCAAAGATGAGGAGACAATGACCATTAACCTCACCCCACTAGGGCAGAGAATGAATGCAAATGTACCTTAAATTTCAAAAAATTTTAAGAGTAATTGAAAACACCAAAACACGCCATATCAAATCAATTTTATTAAAGTATTTAGTCAACTTTTTTGTTTTTCATTTTACATTCTCCCACCAATAAATTTCAATTGGCATATAAAAATATATTGTACAAGAATTAACAGCAGTAATTACCTACAACAATGCCTACATCAATAAGAATGCAATTACAACAAATTGGATTTCAATTAAAATAATAAAATTACTTACATGCATACATAGTAAATGACAGCTAAAAGGTGCTAAATAGCAACAAAACAACAAAGGCAAGCCATAGTTTCAAAATGACGTAAGCAGCTTACTACGCCTGCGTGCATACGTTGTGCAGATAGAAAACACATAGATAAGCGTGTGTGTGAAGAGGTGCGTCAACTACGCATGCGCGCACACTGCAATCGACAGCCAACCCAGTGCACAGACTTTATCACTTTATTGGTAGATCTAACAACTTTTTAGCCCATTTTCATTTTCTACCAGCTAAGCCCAAAAATCTACTATAAAGAAATTAAGAACGATTCAGTTTCGAAGACGAAAAATTACACCTTCTGTAATATTTTGATGCAAAAAATATTCAATTTAGTCAAATGACAACGATTGTTCCCTTACTTAAAGCTTTTCCAATTCCCAAGACTTCCATGGAAATTCTTAACAACGAATGGCGATCATTAATAAATTAGGAAAAAATAAAAAATCTATTTTCCGACGACATTCTTAAAGGATGGATAAAATTGGGAACTGAAAAGAACGACGTAAAAACCATCAAGCGTAATGGATTAAAAATTTCAAACATTTCCAATCAAATATTAATAAAGGAGTGTTGTATCGGACGGACACTATTTCCGCCTCCAATTGAATTAATGAGTTTTTATTAAAAATTTTTATTTGTAGAAGGTGATTTTGTTCCTTGTAATAAAACCCATATGGCACTAGATTTTGCTTTTGTTTTTTTCTGACAATTTTTTGTTGTTGAAAATTTGGTTTTTATTTTGAAAAATTTGTGCACAAATTTAATACAAGAAATACGTTTGTTTATGAAAAAAGTAGTAGTCATCTACTCGCAAATATTTTCCCTGCGCTATTTTCATCAGTTTTTTATGAATAATTTTGAATGAAAATAAAAAAGTTTTAAGGAGAGGATAACATGCCAGTGTGGCAGAAAAATACTGGTACATTGGAAAATTGTTGTTGTAATTAGACGTATCGATAAAGTTTTCTCAGTATTTGAAGCTCAAAATACAGGAAAAAAACAAGTATAATATAGGCATAAAGGTGAAAAGGTGGCTTATGACTAAAAAAAGCAATTGCGAGAAACAGCTGTTAAAGATAAACAATGTATTTCTTCAGGACGTTTGTGCTCTTCTTTTTTTTTTTTTTGAGTCATCAGCCATCTTTTCATAGACCGGGTCACATATATACAAATTTATATGATTTTTTTTGTTTTGTTTACATGTTTTTTTTAAAGTTTTATTTCCGTGAAATGTGCTTTATTTGTTTTACAATAAAATATGAATTGTTTTGTACAAATATAAAGTGTAGCTAATGTTTTCTTGGAATAAAAAATCTACCAACTTCTACCACTATTTTAATTTTTCGTCCACCAACATTCTCTTTTTAAAGGTCCGTGCACTGAGCCAACCTAAAATTCGCAACTTACCAAGATACATACGAAAAAGAACGTATGGCTGGATATTGCAGTGCAACTTCAGGAGACTGCAACAATCTTTTTTTATCATGTTTAGCATTTTCATATCGAATATATCGATTTTATATGTACAAAGCTACAAAGACAATTTATGACATGTTCGTGTAGTAACTCTTTTATATGCAAATTTATGAACTAAAGAAATTTCATGGAGCTCCTATGATAAATGGTAAAGCGTTAGTAATTAACATTGTTTTAAATATTTTCGTGCACAAATTTATTGATACTACAAATTCGAAACGTTGAAATGCTTACTTCTGTAAATTAGTCGTATGTATATTAATGCATCATGTTTTAGAGAAGCTCGGCCTTAAATCTCTTCGCAGGTTATCGCGTCTTATATTTATTTATTTTATCATGTTTTATCATTGCTTTCGATATGGTAAGGTTAGGTTAGAATGGCCAACGGTGCGAGCACTAGTACACTTAGGCCCATAAAGGTCCCGTTGTGATACCACGTGGATCTCTCCCCTACTCAAACCAACAGGTCGATTTAGCAAATATCAGAAATTTCTTATGTTCCAAGTTAACCAGATCATAAAGATCGTCAAAGAAAGGAGATCCCAGAGATTTCTTCCTTTTGTGCCAAATCACCGGACAATCGCACAGGAAATGCTTTATATCTCCTCTTCGTCTTTGCAGCTCCTGCAGTAATCATTATAGGGAGCACCCAGCCGTTGTGCATGCCTCCCGATTGCTATGTGGCCGGTTATAAGTCCAACCACCGGAGATATGTTCCCCCTTACAAGAAGAAGGATACGTCTCGTGCGTATCGCGTCCCATTCAGGCCACACGAGCTTAGTGTGGAAGCAGGATTCAAGATTGCTCCATCTCACATCCGCTTCCCTAAGGAAAATCCCTTTCAAAGTGAGCTTACAGGTAGCGAGCGGCATGCTCAATCCCTCCCAAGACGACGAAAGCGGAACGGATGTGCCCCACATGAAAAATGAAAATACATATATCTTATCCGGAACTATCGAGTTGTCTATTTTATATTTTAAATCATTTGCACAGTGACATAGGTTAGCTCGATCTGGTTGGTCAATAAAGGCCTCACATAAAATGTGTCCATAGTGTTACCAGAATTGGTACCAGGATCTATGTTAAAAAATAATATTGTCCTCTTTGCAATACGAGGCGTTTAACTGTCGCCCCGAGATCTGGCAGCTCTACCGCCCCCAGTAGCTGGTGCCCTGACCTCGCGAGCAGTGTCATCGTTCTTATAACAATTAAGCTTATATATTGGTGTGATTCTTTATGCTTGAATAAAATAAAAAAGTGGTTGTGGTAGGATACCAATTCTTTTCAATTAATTAAAACTTTGAAAAATGGGTCCAAAAACCCTGGTAATATAATTATGGAGTTTTATCTATGTTTATAGTATCTTGCTTTGCTTTAGCTACTAGCCTGAGCATCGTGGAAGAAATTTTAATTCATGCGTAACGAGTTGTGTCGTTTATTTTTGGACCATTTTTGGAGTACTTCAGCACTTTTTCGTGAACATTTTGGGATGACTTCGGGAACACTTAGGTATTATTTTAAGAACAAATCCGAAACTATTTCGATGCAATTTTGGGGCTATTTCAAGACAATTTCAAACCATTTTAACATTGTTATAAGATCATTTCGGGAAAAGTTTTAAAATGATTTCAGTATTATTTCGGTCCCAGTTTGAATCATTTCAGAATCACCTCAGATTTACTTTCGGTATTATTTCAGGAAAACTTTTGTATTATTCCGTGATTACTTATTTCATACTAAATTTTGGTCCGAAATGATTTTGAAAATATGCCCGAAGTGATCCTAACTTTTTCTTATAGCGTCCACTCCACTCTGCTCGTATAGCTTTAGCTGTTCCAGAGATATGGGTCGCCGAAGTTGCCAAACTGACAAAAAATCGAGATTTTCAAAACTTTGAGGCCCCAGCGGCACGAGTTAACATCCTCCAGTTGTGCTCAAACTTTGCCAACCTAAAAATCTAACAAAACGAAACATGTCGGGAATCCGACAACGATTTTTTAAAACCAAAAAAAATTTCAACAAATGTATTTTGTTGTTTGTTTACAGAACTTTTGACAGCAAAATGTAAAATTTAACAGCAAAATGTTAAAATTTCTTCTTTGGTTTCTAGATATAGCGAATACCCTACTATCTCCCAACTCCATGCAATGTCCTTTTGACCTCTACAGTCATTTTTATCAGCCTCTTTTCATTTGGGACAGACGTCTTTTAGCAGGCAGCATGCTTGTCTTCTGTTGGTGGTACTTCAGCTGTGATTACGGCTTCATCTGAATTGGGGCTTGCTGTAGAGCTAAGGTCCTTTTCAAATGCCTTTGAGATATCTCATTATTCGCCATGGTGGCGGGTGAAACCGTTGTCTACTGAGATGACAATTAAGACCAATATGTTTGCTCTTTTAAGCAAACTTTTCGAAATCAGCATAGAACTGCATACTCTATCAGCTTGAACGAAAGCCCCAAAAGCAAGCCACCACGAATTAGCAAAGTAGCTCGGCCATAAATTTGCATGAGTTGAATTTACTTTGATGTTAAAAAAATGTATATGCATTGTTTCTATGTACATTTTTGGTATGATTTTATCCATTTCCATACGTCAGTTCACTATAAGATACATTATGTGGGTATAACGATAAGTCAATTGTAAGCAACTTTATTTGCATAAATTTGTTTGTCGACTAATTCGCGTTTTTACTAGCAGAAAAAAAATCAACAATAAAGACTCAGACACTTGTGCTTGCATGCAAATTTGCTTTTTTATTTTATTTAAATTTTTCGGTTTTATAGTAAATTACGTACATTTCAGATACTGATTATCATGGGTGGTACATATGTTGCTTCTTGTATAAATCAAGTATTAACTGGTTAAATAATTTATTTAAAGAACTTAATTTATTTGGACATAGATTAACTAATCGTAGTTCATTAGATGTACATTAGTGTCGGATTGTAATTGCGGATAATTTCTGCTTTTTCAAAAAAAAAACAAAAAAACACTTTGTTATTGTATGTGTTTGTTGGGCTTGAACTTAACTCAGCGTGTGCTTAACGTTTAATTAATTTTCAAATAACCGCCAAAATTAATGGCAACTTAACCGCATGACAGGTAATGCCTGTCATTCCTGCTTCCCGATAACTGGCGCCCACTGGTAGCTCCAAAGGTGATCAAGTGCGCTCTTCAACCTATCTCCCCTAAGTGAGGAGAGCGCTGAGTCTAAACAAGGGAGTCGATGGCAAAGGTCTGAGATGGAATGTCTTAATAATTTCGCTAACATACTCTAGCCAGCGGAGATTTTGTTAGGTGCGATATTGTTCCTAGTGAGCTGGCATGCGAACCGAGTTGGTTAACAGTCAACTGCCTCTTTCGTTAACAGCTTCTCAGCGGCATGTGCGTATCTTGGCTGCCACATGGTAGTCTGAGTTGGTATTTGGTTTTGCTAGGCCTGCCGTATTTTTAAACGGTTTTATTTTTTTTTAGCTTGACTTGATAGGGTGGACGGCTCGCACGAATTTTGTAATTGAAATTTAAGTTAATTTCCGATAAGCTACAAGCTTGAAACTTGGAATATAGTTCAGTACCCGATGGCAATGCAATAATAAGAAAAAAATACCCGCTAGGTAGCGCTAGGATCAAGATAGTCACAAAAATCGTAAATGTGGTCCGATTTGGCTCATATTTGGAACACATACTACAAGCAAGAATAGAAAGCGACCTATGATGCCCGACTTGGCTCATATTTGGAACAAATATTACATACAGTCCGGTAGAAGTGACATCAAAATATTTTGGAGTTGGAGGAGGGACAAGCATACGTGGCGCAGAGTCGAGTAAAGTTTTTGGAAGGATTATGTATTGAGGACTTAGATTGTAACAAATTGTAATAATGAGTCACTAAATAGAATGACAAATAATAGGTAATTAAGTAAAGACTAAAAACTTGAAAAAAAAATAATAATAAAAAAAATTTGTTAAACAATTTTATTGAAAACAATACCTACAGTAAGTTATAATAATACACGGTGGCCACCGTGGTGTGATGGTAGCGTGCTCCGCCTATCACACCGTATTCCCTGGGTTCAACTCCCGGGCAAAGCAACATCAAAATTTTAGAAATAAGATTTTTCAATTAGAAGAAAATTTTTCTAAGCGGGGTCACACCTCGGCAGTGTCTGGCAAGCGCTCCGATTGTATTTCTGCCATGAAAAGCTCTCAGTGCAAACTCATCTGCCTTGCAGATGCCGTTCGGAGTCGGCATAAAACATGTAGGTCCCGTCCGGCCAATTTGTAGGGAAAAATCAAGAGGAGCACAACGCAAATTGGAAGAGAAGCTCGGCCTTAGATCTCTTCGGAGGTTATCGCGCCTTACATTTATTTTTTTTTAATACTAAAAGTTTGAAAATAATTAGGTAGGTTCTAGGTACTAGTCATCACACTCCTCATTAATCTAGGGCGTTGATCAGACAATTAAATAAAAGCGTTGGACGCGTCAAATTTCTATTGATAGTCTTATATAAGACCAACTGAACCTTAATCAGGTTATGCTACGCCTAACATTTTTAGAAATTTCACGCGCCCAACGCTTTTATTTAATTGTCCGATCAACGCCCTAGATTGATCTACGCCCTAGATTTTTTTACCTTTAAATTTGAATATTTGTTTCCTTTGGATATTTCATTTTTGTTCTGTAAAATGCGGATGCTCGACCTTTTTTTTTTTGGTGGGGGAGGGGGGAATGTCCCCTATTTCCGTCCACACCACATGAATCCACTTCCACAATCTCGCGCCTTATATGCCATTGAAAAATTGTGGTCAATTTTGGAATCGGCTTCACGGCAAAGGCAGATTAGTAAGATTAGCGATTTAAAAACTACTATTGTCGAAGAAAGGCATAAGGTACCACCGGAAGTCGCTCAAAAACTAATTGTATCTATGGAAAATCATCTAGAAGTTGTTATTTAACAAAATGTGGTCATACGAGGTACTAAACTAAATAAAAAGTAGTTTTTTCTAAGGCAGGGCGCAGTGCACGAAATATGCTGTGACCTAAGTTTTTGAGATAATTTTTGTTTTTAATAAATAATTAGCACAAACATGTAAACACATGAAAATTAAGTATTTGTTCAAATAAAAGCATATTTTTATTAAAATTGTGCACCGTCACTAGTTTCTTTTCTATATAGCTCAACAGTTTTGTTCTATAGCTGCACGAAATAAGCTGTGAGCCACTGTACATCTGTTCACTTAAACATCCGATTATTTGTATATGACGAATGGGGTAAGATTATTTGTTCAGCTTCATTCTTTAAAGCTATGAAGTCTTCGGCACAGCAGAAGACAGTCATGTCCTTACTTGTTTTATTTTATTTTAAAAAGATTTGGCACCTAGGGTTGCCACCACCTAACGGTATATTCTCTTAGATTTCCGCTATCGGTCGTATTCCTTTGGATGAAATATAGTCTGTAGGTGATATGCTAAATCCTCTAACACATTTGTTGCTTTTTGCAAGGTTGTCACCGATTAATTTTTTTTGAAATATTAAATAAATATGACAACATGGGAATCGAAAACGGCTTTTGTCACTATGAATATTTTTGGGTTGGTATACCAGCTTACTTTTTAATATATTTTTATTTATGTTACTAAAGATTTGCTGCGTCAAAATTTAATCACGACGAGCTAAACTCGATCTCCCAGAGAATAAACATTCAAAAGTTCTTCACATATATAAATATTTAATATTTGTATAAATATTTGAAAAATATGATGTTGACTTTGTTGCTACTCAGCTGAAATATGTATGTACATATATTCATTATGATTAATAAACACAAAGCATTAAACAAATTTAGGAATATAGCAAAAGTTAGAAGTAAAATACGTAGTTACTTACATACATGCGTGAGTGAAGATGTTATGAAAAGAAGAAAACGATATGAGCAAATTCTTTCATCAAACCGCTTATAAAATTGTATAAAAAGCGATTGGCGTTTAGATCACAACAGATATTTAATCTTTTCCAGACAGTTAAGTAGCTTCGGGCAGGTGAATCTAAATAATTACCAAAAATTAATATTAAAAAATATTTAAAAATGGTTAAATGTGTAAGTACGACAAATTTTATGAGTTGAAAATTTAAATTTGATATCAAAAGTTTTCTAAATAAATATCTCACAAAACAGTGCATATTTCTATTAATCTGCGTTTCAATCTTTGTGCTCACCAACTCTGTTGCAATTAAAGATCGCCCATTGATAAGCAAGTCAGTTATTAACCCAGCAACCGTAACAGCAGCTAAGACCGCAGAGCCAGTGAAGGATCACGTGGAAATTTTAAAATCTGTAGCGGAACGCAAAGATGATGGCTCCTACGTCTTCTCATATGAAGGCGCCGATGGTAATTATCGCGAAGAGGTTGGCATTGTAAAGAATGCCGGCACAGATGATGAGAAATTAGAAGTTTCTGGTTCTTATCGTTATTATGATCGCGAAGGTCAATTGATTGAAGTGCATTATACGGCTGATGAAAATGGTTATGTACCACAAGGTACAAATATTTTGCCAGCAATATCGGAAGCGGCCAAAGCCGCCGTGGAATTTGCACGTAGTCAGCCAGCTCAAGTAAAATAATTTCCTAAGGGATAAGAAGAAGGGTGAAGAAAGAAAGTTTATTAAGTGTGAAATGTGATTAAATTATTTAAGGTGTTTAGTCTGTAATAATAAAATAGGCTTAGCTTTTTACAAATAATTAAAAAAAAAATCTGACGCAAAAATAATACGCATTTGTTTTAATAATTAGCATTTTGGCATCGCTTGCTGCATTCCATTGGTGTCATGTGGGCTTGCGCACCTTACAAAATTTGCTTATAACCTTTGCAGGAGTGACAACCGAAACAATTTTTGATTCAACCGTATACCTATAATCATAAAGTATAACACCCTAAGCGCAAGCGTAATACACTGTGAAAATTTTAAGCCATGGATTTTTGGACGAGGACCAAACTGGTTGACCTCTTAGTTTTTCTAAAGCTGCTGTGGTTCAGCTAACGCTGTTCAGTTGTTCGGACAAAACGATTTCTATATTTCGAGGAGCTCAAGATCGAATTTTTGTCCGAAAGCGGCTCTAATGGCTGGTTTCTTTCTATTCTTTTTGTAGTGTAAGTAGAGCGTTTTATCGATGTTGATGGTTCTTTTACGGATATTGCTTCGTTGCTCTCCGGAAAATATCACCATTGAGATACTAGTCCGATCATTTTGGGCATTTTATTTTACCACTTTGAATCTTCTAAGTCAACCACACCTCTACTTCCTTGTGTAGCTTGTAGTCGCCAGAGCCTCGCCCAAAAGATAATTCAGATTCGTCACGAGTAGTTGAGGTTGACAAATGGGTTGGAGAAGCTTATATTTAGCTTCTTGCTTGAAAGGAAGCACTACACTACCCGATGGACTGCCTCAATAAAACTAGAGCTTTAGTGTTGTCTCTTTCGCGCACGTATGTTGGACTGCATATATAAAAAGTGTTCAATCTATCACCTGAAGCCATATATCATAGTTCCTTCGCAACTTCCAATATATTTAGGTGTTGCCTGCAGCTGGCAAGTTCCCATTTACGACAACTGTCTGACGTTACGCTAAGTTCACAAGTAGTGGAATGTGGCCAAATTCCCTTGTATCTAAAAGGCGGGAAAACTGTCGTGTCTTCCCCAAAGACTTAAGATCAATCAGCGTGTCATTGCTCACTTTAAAATCTAGGGCGCTTTCCGTGAAGTCGAAAGAGCTCTCAGTAATGTACTACTAGGGGATTTCAGATGGTTTTTACTGGCGCTGAAAGTCGAGTTGACTCCGGCAGAATACATCAGCAGGTTGCTGAGTAGCAGAATTTTCAAGTCTGAGTTAGGTGGAGCGACAGCTCGAAGAAAGGTGGGGTATTATTTCGCCCATGTGTGGTTGTAAGGACCAGCTGCGGTATCTTTATAGTAGAGCAGCAGCTTAAAACAAGCAGTCGACTTTACTACGGATCTGGTTTTGTTTACGAGGAGGTACAATTTACCTGAATTTAGATCTCGTTAGTATCACTGTCTCACAAAAGGTTTCGGCTGCCTTTGTACTATTGTATCTTCTATGCAGTTCTGATCTGGTAGACAGCATTAGACACTTCTTCAATGGTTCAAAGGCCGGAAGCAGTGAAACAATTGTTGGAAGAAACGGGACTACCAATGCAATGCTAAGTCTATATCCGGTTGAGATCATGGTCAATACGAACGCAGCTCTGACAGTAATAAGGCTTACAGATGAGAAATATGCGTACTACAGAGTTCTGTACAGACCCCACTTGATCCATCTCAACGGGAGTATACTTCCAGATGTTCGGGTAAGGCAGAAATTAGGGCTGGTTGATCACTGCAGTGTCTTTCAAGCGAAGTTCATCGCTTCCACTTTATGATAAAATTTATCTGGATGAGTGGACATATGGCAATATCTGACAGGTGCGATGCTGATTTATTGGCTCGAGTTAGTATTTGCAAAGTGGGCGTGGCTACGAATAGTTAATTCCCCTGGACCCTTTTTCCCGCGAATCAGCTTTAGTTAGCGTTGCGTGTCAAAATCCTTGTCAGCTGTAGAGGCTTTTCTGACCAGTTTCTGACTCTAATCGCTTAGCGGAGTTATTAAGGTTCAACTACCCATGGTAACTAGGGTTTAAACAGGGCACTGCGCACTAGCCTAGACATACCAATTGTGTTAGTGGAATCATCCACTCTTTTTATGTTTACCTGCCTATCCTTGGTACAGATGGGACTCCAAGTCGGGACGGATTCCTCTCTCCGGAAGACAATATATAACTGTTGGAGAACGAAACGAGCCAAAAAACGTCCAATTGAGCTGTTTTTTAAACCAAACTAATTTAATTGACTAACCATCGATTGTATTGGTAATCTGATTAACCTAAGGGTGTAAACAGAGCTGATCAATGCGAGAAATTTGAGGGCGTATTATTTCAAAAACCCTTGACCGGCTATAAGTTCTGGCTTTATTGTTGATCTAGCAAAAATCACTGCCATTAAGAAAGCGGTAGCAGTACGAATTTCAGATAAGTTAAAGTTTAATTGGCTGGCCAATATACATCACTTAAAATTGTAAATCAATATAGATCATTTAAAAATTTAATTTGATGACCACAACCGACGGGAACCAAAAATTGAGTAAGAAGACTTTTTGTTATAAAAAAATACTGCCCACTTGGCTTTCTTGGATCACCCCTTATTCCTAATTCGTGGAACTATAATAATAGGTAACAAACCCACACCCTAAATCTTCTCAGCTGCAGTCTTGCCACAAAATACCCGCTATAGTAGGCGTTGCCCTTCAGAAAACTATTCGGCCTTTGGCAGGCATTTCATCAATTTTTGTTTGTACTACAAGCATTAAGCATCTCATGCGTAAATTCTATAGTCTAACTTTCTCCCACAATTTCCCTTCTACACAAGCAAGTTACTACAACAAATATTTGGCTATTATTCGAGTTTTTATTCGCGTTGTGCACCTTTGAAATAAATCCTTTTTGATCTAACCTCACATATTATAAAATGTAAATAATATATTTACACATTTCTCCCTGTGTATTCAAATCATCTAAGTGTATGTTAAAACACCTCAACGATTTTACATTTAATAAAAAATAAACAGCAAAATTAATTTCAGTTTCACTTCGTTGGCGAAAATGTTACCATAAAAGCCAATATAATCAAACCAACTCCAAACAAATCAAAAAGTTTGCTACTCGAGTCAACTTGTTTTGGTCCAAAGACATCAATGGAATGCCTCAATTCGAGTCAGTTCATGAACGTAGATATGCATGAGGACCTGAGATATTCCCACCTCACAAGCCAAACGCAACTTAGCAACAGAAATTTAGCAAAAACAACTAATGCTCAAACAATAATAAAGACAACAGGAAAAACAACAAGAACAAACCCAGTTAATAGCACTAAAATTATGTCTCAAAGGCTTTAAATAAAATAAATTCAAATCAAATTCTTTGGGAGTTTCAGCCTCTTGCAAATTATTGCAATTGTAAATTTCAGAAAATAAAATAACAACAAATATAAGAAGCTGAAACAAGAGTAAAATAGTATGCCATAACGGGGAGCGTCGCAAAAGTGAGCTCTACAACAACTAAAATTTAAACTTTTGCATTTTTTTAAATTTGTTTTTGTAATATTACAGCATGGAATATGGACTCCATCATATTCACAAAATTATTTTCGCTTATTATTATTGTCTATTTTTACAGCTTTCAATGTGTTGAGGCTTAACTTTGTTTGATTTTATTATTGTTGTTGCTTGCATACTGACACACTGCTACAGTGCCATGGTGCGAAACATCTTCCGACTTTCAAGTGTTTTTTTTTGCGCCTCTGTCAGCCAAATTAATGATACATACTTCAATTTGTTTCTTAGTACCCTGCAGGGAAATCAATAAATAGTTTGCTCTTAAACTAATTGAGAATTAAGACTACAGTCCAACCAAGGAACTAGTCTGGCTTCGTCTAGATTTTCACTAAATCAAAAACAGATAATAGGACAAAAAACTGGAAAGTTCCTTTTAATTTTGCCTACGAATTTGCCGCAAGGGATCTACATGTTTCATGCCAACTCCGAACGGCATCTGCGAGGCAGATGAACTTTCACTGAAAAGCTTTTCATGGCAGAAACACACTCGGAGTGTTTTCCAAATCACTTCCGCACTTGGACAGCTGTCGAGTATCGAGTGAGAGTCGATCTGACAGTAAGAATGAGAGTGGGAGTGGAACTAAAAGTGAGAGTGGTTGTGGGAGGGGGAGTGGTCATTGCAGTGGGAGTAGAAGTGAGAGTGGTGATGTGAGCGGGAGGGTGCTTGGATGTGCGAGTTGGAGTGAGGGTGGAAGCGGGAGTTTTAGTGGGTCTGGAAGTGCGGGTAGCAGAGTGAAATGAAGAGGCAGAGTGTGGAACGACGACAGGCATAGGCATGAGAAATTTATGATTGAAAGGAAGTGATAGGGAAAGAGTGTGCGAACAAGAGATGGTCCCTTTATGAAAGATTGATTAGCTGATTTGTGGGCAGGTAGCCCCTGCGGGTATATATATAAATATATTTTAAAATTTCAATAGGAGCTTTTAAAGCATATCACAGAAAATAACATTTACACAAATCTCTCTCTGAAACTAAGTTTTCATTTTCTCTAAATCATTTTCCCGTTCTGAAATTTATTCACCTTTTCTGACTTTCCACTGCTTTTCCCGAATTAGGTTCTTTAACCCTTCTGTTATGTTAAAAAAAAACTTACACAAGTGTTGTTAAGGTCACGAATTGATCAGCCTCATGTTTTCTATGTATATCGGCTTGAAGGTTTTTAATCTCAGCCGCAGTTTTCAACATTTGTATTTTTTTTTTTTTTTTGATTATTCTTAGGTTAAAAGACAATTTTTAGGTTTATGGACAATGTATATTATACATACATATAAATTCTTATGATACTTGTTAAATTG
This sequence comes from Eurosta solidaginis, assembly GCF_040869045.1. Lineage (NCBI taxonomy): Eukaryota > Metazoa > Arthropoda > Insecta > Diptera > Tephritidae > Eurosta > Eurosta solidaginis. The sequence continues at coordinate 240,929,127 of NC_090321.1, forward strand.
TTATGCTCAAAACAATATTTTGTAATATTGTGTTTCACATACGTATCCCTTGTTTCTATTTGTAATGCTTATCGGTAAAAACTTTGATAATTTCTGATGCAGTTGGTAAGATTTATTGGTTTAATTGATTACATATCGGTATTCCTGTGATATGGTGGATGTGGTTTATACGTAGAATGCCAGCCTACCATACCGAAGGTCCTTAGTTCAGCCAATGGAAGAATTAACATCAAAACACTTTCAAAAAAGTTTGTTAAGCGGGGTCGTCTCTCGGAAATGATCTGGCATACTCCCCGAATGTGTTCTGCAATGAAAAGCTATCCATAATATATCATCACTCTTTAAGCCGTTATCATTTGAAATGGGGATAGAAAGCACAGGTTTCCATAAGCCTTTAGGAAAAAAATAGCCCTGTATCACTAATTGGAAAAAAACTTCGCTTAAATGTTCTAAAGATCTATGGTATCCAATTACTATAATTTGTATTATTTTTATACGATTATTTGTTATTATGATCAGAACAACAGCTCTGGTCACGGAGTGTTAAAGTTATTGGAATAGGCTAAATCTTGTTTTCTAGGCTTTTTAGAAGGAATTTTGCTTAACACACAAAGTCATGAAAGGAAATTCCAAAATGCTTCTCCTATCAAGAGATAGCCGAAAAACAAAGCAAAAAAGGTTACCAAATAACCTTAACGTAACAGAAGGGTTAATACATTTCTCATTTCTAAAAGGCATCTGGGATTTCTAGATTGCGTATGCTCTGCTTTAAAATCTATAAAAAAAAAATAAATAAATGTAAGGCGCGATAACCTCCGAAGAGATCTAAGGCCGAGCTTCTCTTCCAATTTGCGTCGTGCTCCTCTTGATTTTCCCTACAAATTGGCCGGACGGGACCTACATGTTTTAAGCCGACTCCGAACGGCATCTGCAAGGCAGATGGGTTTTCACTGAGAGCTTTTCATGGCAGAAATACACCCGGAGCGCTTGCCAAACACTTCCGAGGGGCGACCCCGCTTAGAAAAATTTTCTTCTAATTTAAAAACCTTATTTCTAAAATTTTTGATGTTGCTTTGCCCGGGGTGCGAACCTAGGGCATACGGTGTGGTAGGCGGAGCACGCTACCATCACACCACGGTGGCCGCTTTAAAATATATTTGCCTTAAATACAGATTCCCTCTTAGTCTGAGATAACCTGAACATTATTATTTATCAGTTGCTTCTTATGAACTTTGCTTTATTTCCTACAGGGCTAATATATAAGCATAAGCACGTATTGTAAATAAGTAACTTCATTCAATCGAGTGATCGCTAAGCAAAATCTTAAACATTAGTTAAGCTGTCAAAATTATAAATTGTGGCATTTTTTACCTGCTCCCTCAGCCACAAGCGTGCACTTGCTTTGATTGTTCGCTTCATCATTTCCACAAACCGCACAGCCTCCCTCAAAGCGTCGGATTAAGAAACCCCCTCTCATATGCTTAAGTTGCCGGTTTTATGCGGCATCTTTTGTGGTTGAATCATTCGCGCGATTTACTTAACGTTATATCGTTTACTGATGCCAATGCACTGTGGTGTACAATGCTTTTTTCGTTGGCAAATACATATATTGTTATAGAACGGGTTATAGATTTTATATTAATGCTGTTTTGTATCTGTTTCATAACAAGCCGATGAGTTGTCGACAACAAATTGGTAGCGCTGCGAAAATAATTTCGATATGAAATTGATAGCATTTTATAGCAAATCGAAAATTTTTCCATAAATTAGTGATAACTTATCGATCACTGAACGATAAATAGTAGACAGTTTTCTATATCATTTCGATAACTCTTTATAACAAACCGATAAAATTGCGATACATTTTTAATATATAATTTATAACGCTTCTATAAAAAAACAGCAACTTTTCAATTACTCGTTAAAAAAATTCGGTAACTCATTACTACCTTTTATATCGATAAATTTTTCCGAAAGGGTGGATAATTAATGTATTTTGGAACGTTTTTCCGTTATCTCTTGTCAAATTTGGTTACGGCTTTGCACCATCATCAGTGTCATTTTTGTACTCAGCTGAGCAGAGCTCATAGAGTATATTAATTGTATTCGCATAACGGTAATCCGTAACGGCATAAACTAATCGACATAGATCTAGGCTTCTATATATCAAAATGACCGTCCTTCCGTCCGTCCGCCCGTAAACACGATATATGAAATTTGGTATCTGAGGACCTGAGCACTCATCTCAGGTCCCTATTTAAAATGAACGAAATCGGACTATAACCACGCCCACTTTTTCGATTTCGAAAATTTCGAAAAACCGAAAACGTGCGATAACTCATTAGGAAAGACGGATAAGCGATGAAAGGTGGGTTGACCTTATGACGCAGAATAGAACATTAGTAAAACTTTGGACAATGGGCGTGGCACCGCTCAATTCTAAAATAAGGTGATTTAAAAGTTTTGCAAGCTGTAATTTCACAGTCGTTGAAGGTATCATGATGAAATTTGGCCGGAATGTTACTCCTATTACTCTATGTGTGCTAAATAAAAATTTGCAAAATCGGATGACGAACACGCCCACTTTTTGAAAATAAAAATTTTAAAAGCCAAATTTTAACAAATAGTTTAATATCTTTACAGTATATAAGTAAATTATGTTAACATTCAACTCCGGTAATGTTATGTTGCAACAAAATACAAAATAAAAGAAAATTTCAAAATGGGCATGGCTCCGCCCTTGTTCATTTAATTTGTCTAGAATACTTTTAATGCCCTAAGTCGAACAAAAATTTACCAATCCTTGTGAAATTTGGTAACGGGCGAAATCGGTTGAAGGCACGCCCATATACCAAATACGACAAAAGGGATGAAACATTGTAATTCGGTTGGTTTTTTGACGGCAAATATTACTTTGGAAAAAACTTTTTAAAATGGGTGTGACACCTACAATATTAAGTAGAAAAGAATGAAAAAGTTATCCAGGGCGAAATCAAAAGCCCTTGGAATCATGGCAGGAATACTGTTCGTGATATTACATATATAAATAAATTACCGGTACCCGACAGATGATGTTCTGGGTCACCCTGCTCGACATTTTGGTCGATATCTCGAAAACGCCTTCACATATACAACTAAGGGCCACTCCCTTTTAAACCCTCATTAATACCTTCAATTTGATACCCATATCGTACAAACACATTCTAGAGTCATCTCTGGTCCCCCTTTATGGCGATATCTCGAAAAGGCATCCACCTTTAGAAATATAGCCCACTCTCTTCTATTTGATACCCATTTAAAACAAACACATTCCAGGGTTACACTAGGTTAATTTTCCTATATGGTGTTTTTCCCTTATTTTGTCTCCAAAGCTCCCAGCTGAGTATATAATGTACTGTTACACCCGAACTTAGCCTTCCTTACTTGTTCGAACGAAAATCCTTTCAGTATACATTCAATTTAAAACACTGCGATAACAAACCGATAACTTCTCTTCGATAGCAAATTGATAACACGCCTTAGGTACAGTGTAGTGACTAAACTTATGCTTACATTCTATATTCCCTCATACAGCATGGTAAGGCCAGCACACTACTTGTATACCACGGCACGAAGTTTTACTATTTGGAAACCTTTTTTTGCCATAGACGCTCCATAGTGCGAAGGTTGAAAAAAATGCTTATTTCGTGGAAAGAACACGTTACATATTTTTGAGATTTATATTGTTTAGAGTCGTTTTATTGTTATTTAATTTTTTGCTTTACAATTGAATCCTACCGTGCGAATAAATTGTTTAGTTTTATCAAAATTTTATTCGCATACAATACGTTTACATGTTTCGCTCAAGATACGAGTACAATACGCCCTTGTATCGCTCCCCGTTTGCGTTCCGTTGCAGCGTGCAACATGTTGTTGGTTATGCGTGCAGCACCTTTTCCCATATAACTGTCTGCATGCCATTGCACGGTTGAGGCTGTGAAGAATCACTTTACTTCATACCATGAAAACAAATCAAAGCACGTTGTGTATCGTTATGATTGTTACGTTTGGTCTGAAGAACTTTGGGGTCATTCCAACTGTGTGTTGGCCAATTTAATAATGAAAATTCATTAAAATTAACTACGTTGTTTTCTTAGACGTCACACGAGTAATGTACTTGTGAGTCAATAAGCAATGTGTAAATCTATGTGGCTTTGTAGCTTGAAGATTTTCCTACACTTATGTATATACGCGTTCCGGTTTTGAAGAAACGGTTTTCCGTCATTCTTTGTAAAATATGGTTTGGAGACAAACTTCAAATGCTAAGAGAATATATCATACTGTTAAATGTTGTTGTTGTAATTTCGATATACTACCCGAAAATTTATGGGATTTCTACGGGTACGGGCAGTCATTTGATATAAACCAGTTAATGTTATGACCCCACGTACCTTCAGGTCTCTGGATTTGAGCAGGCTATAATGGCAGGTATGCCTAACTGCGGAATTACGGACGATCATAGAAAATAAAAATTCTCGAAAAAATAAACATCATCGTATCGCAGACAATATGAGAAGACCAGGTTTGAAGGTTACTAGAACCTATCAAAGTTATACCACAACAGAAGTAGCCTCACCACAAACAAATGTTTTTGAGTTTGTTAAGAAGAAATTCTTTGGCTTCTTATCGATAGCGTCAAGTTAAAGTTTTATTATCGTCGAATCTTCTTATAGACTTGTCTTCGACGGAATAAAGATCGGTATCTGTTTTATAACAAATTGATGATTCATCGATAACAATCAACAACGGAAATAAATCGGTCATTTTTGACATCAAGTCGATAAGTTTTTGGAAACAAATCGATAACCCATCGATAAGAAATTAATAACACTCCGAACACAAAGAGATATTGTTTTGAAAAAAAAAATCGATACATTTTTGACAATGAATCGATAGCACGCTTTTATATAATTCCATGGCAAGTCGAAATTTTTGAAAGAAAACTGATGGCTTTTTGAAAAGATTGAACACTTTTCGGCAATATATTCATAATTTTTCGGTAAAAAATCGATAAATTTGAGAAAAAATAGATAAAATTTCGATAATTTTTACTAACAAATCGGTAACGCACCGATAAGATATGAGTTGCACTACGAATACAAATCGCTATATTTTGAGAAAAACATCGATAATTTTTCGACAAAAAACCGTCATTAAGAAACTGGTAGCACTAGCATAAAAAGCTATAACTTTTCTATAAACAAACGATACCTTTTTGATGAAAAATCATTTTTACCTACGGCTGTGATATCTAGTTTTTTCTGTTCTTTTCATCCTTTTCTTTTATCATTTCTTTTCCTTCCCTGTTTTTTTTTTTTCTTGCAAATGCGATTTCCTCCCGCTTTTAACATATCTTTACTAAAAGCCCGCAATAATATGTTGGTTGAATGACGTATCATACATAATCTTAGTACTATACAAGAGCTATAAATAGCAGTTTCCACAAATTTTTTCAAAGCCCAACTGACAATTCTTCTAGAAACTGCTTTGTATTTTTGATAGCTTTTTTAATTTTTTTTATCACTCTATGGTTTAATCAAGTACGTCAGTACATTTTCTTGCGATGGAATTTTGAAGGGATAATGAAGTGAAATGTAAATGAAGCCAGTGTAAACGCTTCAAATGAGACCTTTGGAAGCACACATTTAAGGTCAGTGTAAATGTAGCAATACCCTACGCTTACGTTCTGAATCACCGCATACCGTGTGAAAAGATGTTCACAGTCCTTGACACAAAAAAAATTGCCTAATCGCAAACTGATTCGGACAAAATCTCCCTTAAGTCATGAATGCCTACCGCGTGAATATTCCAAGTCCCATAAACTGCTGCGGTAAAAGTCCTTATCTGTCCACACGCGCTCTTTGCAACTCACACTATTAACATCAAAGAGGTAATTACTCTTCTAAGAAGCCTTAGAAGACGTTCTTAGCTTTCTAAGTAGTAGATGAGATTGTGTTTTGCATTCGCTTAGTACCAGTTCACAGGTTGTTTCATTGCCGAGCGGAGCTACCAGTTTGTGCACCAGTCTCCTGCGTGTCTCGTTTTCAAAAGTAGTATATTATATAATAGTAATTTTGCGCAAGCAGTTTGGTTAAAAACGTGGGATGAGCAGTTTAATAAAAGAATACTCAAAAAGCCGATGAGATTTGAAGCTGCATTGTTGACTTTTAATTTATCTATGCTTACCATAATAATGAGTAATTTATTTGTTTGTTTTATTACCTTCAAAAAAAGATTATGCATGTAAATTAATCATCATTTCTACTTAAACCACGACAGAAAATTATTTCAGTTATAAGTAAAAGATAAAACAAGTAAGGAAGACTAAGTTCGGGTGTAACCGAACATTACATACTCAGTTGAGAGCTATGGAGACAAAATAAGGAAAATCACCATGTAGGAAAATGAACCTAGGGTAACCCTGGAATGTGGTTGTATGACATGTGTATCAAATGGAAGGTATTAAAGAGTATTTTAAGAGAGAGTAGGCCATAGTTCTATGCATGGACGCCATTTAGGGATATCGCCATAAAGGTGGACCAGGGCTGACTCTAGAATGTGTTTGTACGATATGGGTATCAAATGAAAGCTGATAATGAGTATTTTAAAAGGGAATGGGCTTTAGTTCTATAGGTGAACGCCTTTTCGAGAAATCCCCATAAAGGTGGACCAGGGGTGACTCTAGAATATGTTTGTACGATACGGGTATCAAATGAAAGCTGTTAATGAGTATTTTGAAAAGGAGTGATCCTTAGTTCCCTAGGTGGACGCCGTTTCGAGATATCGCCATAAAGGTGGACCAGGGGTGTCTCTGGTTGTACGATATGGGAATCAAATGAAAGGTGTTACTGAGCGTTTTAAGAGGGAGTGGGCATTAGGTCTATAGGTGGACGCCTTTTCGAAATGTCGCCACTAGGGTGGGCCAGGGGTGACTCTAGAATATGTTTGTACGATATGGGTATCAAATGAAAGGTGTTACTGAGCATTTTAAGAGGGAGTGGGCATTAGGTCCATAGGTGGACGCCTTTTCGAGATATTGCCATTAGGGTGGGCCAGGGGTGACTCTGGAATGTGTTTGTACGATATGGATATCAAATGAAAGGTGGTAATGAGTATTTTAAAAGGGAGTAATCCTTAGTTCTATAGGTGGACGCCTTTTCGAGATATCGCCATAAAGGTGGACCAAGGGTGACTCTAGAATGTTTGTACGATATGGATATCAAACGAAAGGTGTTACTGAGCATTTTAAGAGGGAGTGGGCACTAGGTCTATAGGTGGACGCCTTTTCGAGATATCGCCATTAGGGTGGGCCAGGGGTGACTCTAGAATGTTTGTACGATATGGGTATCAAACGAAAGGTGTTACTGAGCATTTTAAGAGAAAGTGGGCATTAGGTCTATAGGTGGGCGCCTTTTCGAGATATCGCCATTAGGGTGGGCCAGGGTGACTCTAGAATGTGTTTGTACGATATGGGTATCAAATGAAAGGTGGTAATGAGTATTTTAAAAGGGAGTAATCTCAGTTCTATAGGTGGACGCCTTTTCGAGATATCGCCATAAAGGTTGACCAAGGGTGACTCTAGAATGTTTGTACGATATGGATATCAAACGAAAGGTGTTACTGAGCATTTTAAAAGGGAGTGGGCATTAGGTCTATAGGTGGACGCCTTTTCGAGATATCGCCATTAGGGTGGGCCAGGGGTGACTCTAGAATGTTTGTACGATATGGGTATCAAACGAAAGGTGTTACTGAGCATTTTAAGAGGGAGTGGGCATTAGGTCTACAGGTGGACGCCTTTTCGAGATATCGCCATTAGGGTGGGCCAGGGGTGACTCTAGAATATTTGTACGATATGGGTATCAAAGGAAAGGTGTTACTGAGCATTTTAAGAGGGAGTGGACATTAGGTCTATAGGTGGACGCCTTTTCGAGATATCGCCATTAGGGTGGGCCAGGGGTGACTCTAGAATATTTTTACGATATGGGTATCAAACGAAAGGTGTTACTGAGCATTTTAAGAGGGAGTGGGCATTAGGTCTATAGGTGCACGCCTTTTCGAGATATCGCCATCAGGGTGGGCCAGGGTTGACTCTAGAATGTGTTTGTATGATATGGATATCAAATTAAAGGTATTAATGAGGGTTTTAAAAGCGAGTGACCCTTAGATGTATATGTGAAGGTGTTCTCGCGATATCGACCAAATGTGGATCAGGTGATCCAGAAAATCATCTGTCGGGTACCGCTAATTTATTTATATATGTAATACCACGAACAGTATTCCTGACAAGATTCCAAGGGCTGTTGATTTCGCCTTGTAGAACTTTTTCATTTTCTTCTACTTAATATGGTAGGTGTCACACCCATTTTACAAAGTTTTTTCCAAAGTAATATTTTGCGTCAATAAACCAATCCAGTTACCATGTTTCATCCCTTTTTTCGTATTTGGTATAGAATTATGGCATTTTTTAATTTTTCGTAATTTTCGATATCGATAAAGTGGGCGTGGTTATGGTCGGATTTCGGCCATTTTTTATACCAAGATAAAGTGAGTTCAGATAAGTGCGTGGGCTAAATAGTAAAGATATATCGGTTTTTGCTCACGTTATTGTGTTAACGGCTGAGCGGAAGGACAGACGGTGGACTGTGTATAAAAACTGGGCGTGGCTTCCACCGATTTCGCCCATTTTTACAGAGAACAGTTGACGTCATAGAATCTATGCTCCTACCAAATTTCAAAAGGATTGGTAAATTTTTGTTCGACTTATGGCATTAAAAGTATTCTAGACACACTAAATTAAAATGGGCGGAGCCACGCCCATTTTGAAATTTTCTTTTATTTTTGTATTTTGTTGCATCATATCATTACTGGAGTTGAATTTTGACTTAATTTACTTATATACAGTAAAGATATTAAATTTTTTGTTAAAATTTGAATTTAAAAAATTTTTTTTTAAAAAGTGGGCGTGTTCTTCATCCAATTTTGCTAATTTTTATTTAGCACATATATAGTAATAGTAGTAACGTTCCTGCCAAATTTCATCATGATATCTTCAACGACTGCCAAATTACAGCTTGCAAAACTTTTAAATTACCTTCTTGTAAAAGTGGGCGGTGCCACGCCCATTGTCCAAACTCTTACTAATTTTCTATTCTGCGTCATAACTTCAACCCATCTACCAAGTTTCATCGCTTTAACCGCCTTTGGCAATGAATTATCGCATTTTTTCGGTTTTTCGAAATTTTCGATATCGAAAAAGTGGGCGTGGTTATAGTCCGATATCGTTCATTTTAAATAGCGATCTGAGATGAGTGCTCAGGAACCTACATACCAAATTTCATCAAGATACCTCAAAATTTACTCAAGTTATCGTGTTAACGGACGGACGGACGGACGGACGGACGGACATGCCTCAATCAAATTTTTTTTGGATCCTGATTACTTTGATATATGGAAGTCTATATCTATCTCGATTCCTTTATATATGTACAACCAACCGTTATCCAATCAAACTTAATATACTCTGTGAGCTCTGCTCAACTGAGTATAAAAAAACACAATGAGAAAAAAACCAAAAAACAAGCATTTATAAAACTGGACCAAATACAAAGAAAAATGGAAAAAAGATAATATTCATTAGTTTCGATTCATCATTTGTTTAAGATACAATTGCTTCCGGCACATTTATATAGTAGAAATTAGTTTTTATACCCAGTTGTACTTGTACACCAGGTATCAAAGCTTTGATTGGATAAGAGTAGGTTGTACAGGTATAAAGGAATCGAGATTTCCATATATCAAAATCATCAGTATCGAAAAAAAAATTTGATTGAGCTATGTCCATCCGTCCGTCCGTCCGTCGGTCCGTCTGTACGTTAACACGATAACTGACTTCTAGCACGAATACAGAGTTATGCATTATCAAAGATTCTATATGTATTTGGGGTTTACACCCCTTTTATAAATCAATTTTTTATTACCATTCTCGCAGGATTTCTAGGGGGTGTTTCATATTTAATTATGATCGGTCGATTCGCTTACATAGATTACTTGAAATTTATAATATATATAAAAATACAATAAAAAAAAAATAAAATAAGTGTAAGGCGCGATAATCTCCGAAGAGATCTAAGGCCGAGCTTCTCTTCCAATTTGCGTCGTTCTCCTATTGATTTTCCTTACAAATCGGCCGGACGGGACCTACATGTTTTATACCGACTTCGGACGGCATCTGCAAGGCAGATGAGTTTTCACTGAGAGCTTTTCATGGCAGAAAAACACCCGGAGCGCTTGCCAAACACTGCCGAGGGGCGACCCCGCTTGATGTTGCTTTGCCCGGGGTGTGAACCCAGGGCATACAGTGTGGTAGGCGGAGCACGCTACCATCACACCACGGTGGCCGTAAAAATACAATAGCCGTTTAAAAAATTGAGATCGGCGGAAGAGATTATCCTTAGGTGGCATCGCGATGGAAACATTTCGAACGTTTGCATTTATGACCTGATTTGTGCCATATTCGTATGATCTGATGCCTTTAAATATAAACTTCAACAAGTAAGGAAGTCTAAGTTCGGGTGAAACCGAACATTACATACCAAGCTATACCCTTGAAATGATGTTGTTGTTTGTTTTGTGTGCTTAATAGTGTTACAAGGCTGCGCAATAATACTTATGCATATGGTTCTATTCTCAACTAATTTTGCTTCGAGTTATGGCTCCCGAAACATAGAATTGCTTAGTCATAAAAGGGGCGGTGTAACGCCCATTTTTTAAAATTTGAATTTTTTCCTATTTATTGTTATATGTCCACTTGGCAAATGAAATACCATTGATATAAAGATTTTTTTTTGCAAAGATATAGCTTATTTTATTAGCGCACGACCCTTTTAAAAATCTTTTATATAAAAGTGGGCATGGTCCTTAACCGATTTCGTTAATTTTTCTTCAAACCATTCCTTATAGTAAAGGCAATCTCTCTGTCGAATTTTGTTATGATAGATTTAACGATTTTTGGTTTATGATTAATAATATTTGTAAAATTGATTTTATCACAAGCGGGCGGTGCCACGCCCAATTTAAACTTTTTTTAAAATTTTTATCAAGAGTCTCAATATCAGCCCACATGTCAAATTTCAGCATTCTGTGTGCATTATTTACTAAATAGTCAGGTTTTATGTGTTATATATATCAAAAGTGGGGGTGGTTATCATCCGATTTCGCTCATTTTCAATACAAATCTATTCTGAGTCCAGATAAGCTCGTGCACCGAAATTGGTGCAGATATCTCAATATTTACTCAAGTTATCATGTTAACGGGCAGACGGGCAGACGGACGGACGGACGGACATGGCTCAATCAGATTTTTTTTCGACACTGATGATTTTAATATATGGAAGTCTATATCTATCTCGAATCCTTTATACCTGTACAACCAACCGTTATCCAATCAAAGTTAATATACTCTGTGTGCCAAGCACGATGAGTATAGAAATAATAAAAAATATGCATAGAGAGAAGATTACAACAAAAAATTACTACAAAAAGTTGTAACCCGAAAGACAAATGTGCAGCATTTAAAATGCAAAATTTTGATTGGTTATTTGGAAATAAGCATATAATTATACATACACGAATGCAATGTACATATACATATAATAACATAAATAGCAAAATTTACATCATACTGTCATAACTGCAGTATTAGCGTATTAGATTGTAAGCTACTGAATACGTATGAGAACACGTAACTAATTACACATAAATACTACAAAATTTAAAAAGGTGTGTCAAATAGAGTTTTTTTGTTTTACTCCATAGCATAAACATTTTTCAATTTTTTCGTAACGCTCTTGGATTATGCTTTACTAGATATGAAGTCGCTCTCTGAGATCACCAAATGTATTACAATCGAGAGTGCAAGGTACATATGTACTACGTCGGTGTGAAGAGAGTCCGTAAGGAAATTTGTGCCGAGGTTTTCTTCCTGTAATATATTTGTTTACGTTCTGGCTACTTAAAAGCATGACGCATAGTTTTATATCGCCGTTGATTGGCATATGAATTATTTTGTTTATATATATATATTCCACCCGTACTCTTCTTACTTCTTTTTTCTCCAGCTTCCTTGCTTCTTTCTTAACATATCCTTATACACCTCTCTTCCATCTCTCTTTCCTCATCCAGCACAATTTTTCACTCCATCTCCCTTACTAACTATAACTACGATTTTTTTCGAGGAAGGTCGTTTCCTGGTCCAAATACTCCCAATATTAATTAAGACAAAAGGCAAACCGCTTGAAGACCCGGCAGATGTTGTCCTGCCCTAAATTTGGCATATCTGCATACAATTTAATAAGCTTTTTCCGTCTGACTCTGCCCTCCCCCTCTTCACTTTTTCCTAATCCTTTTACTCACTCCTCCCTCCGTCTTTTTCGCTTAAGCTATCTCCATATTCGTCTCATTCTATCTCTTTCTCAACCTCCTTCTCTCAATTCCTTCTCATTCTTCTGCATCCCTTATTGCCTGTCCCAGGGGGTGATATGTATTTTATTCCAGTCCCAGACCCACTCTGAGTCTCAGTACCAGCCCACTCCGAGTCTCAGTCCCAGTTTTAGTCCTAATCCCAGTCCCAGTCCATCTCTGGATAATATATTACTCTGTACTAAGGCACGCATCAACAGCTTTCATTTGATATCCATATTGTATAAACACTGTCTAGGAATTCACTGGCCCACGTTTTGGCCTATATCTCGAGACCCTGTGCCTGTAGTAACCACCGCGTGAGGTTTACGCAACTTGTGTGAAAGTTTGAACAAAATCGACCGATGCATCTCTTCAAACACCGGCGACCAACTAACACACATTTTAGCCTTTCTTTTTATATATATATTATTTTATTTTTCACACTTTAAGTATAATAATTAAAACGAAGTTCGGATTTTCGTTGCTTTTGAAATTCGGCTTAAAAATTGCACATGGAACAACTAAAGACTCTCCTGTATTAAAAAAAAATGTCATAGTACCTCTAAATCTCTATAATTTTTTTTTAATGATAAGCAGGTTGTTTAATTAAACACCAAGCAATTACACGGAAGTATATCCGCACCACCTAAAAATATGAGTGCCACTGTGTATACGTAACATTTTAATATTACGTATAAACAAATAAAAAAATTGCAATAAAATAATATTACGACTATAAACTGAGATATAACCTATCCTATACTTCAAGTTAGATCAAACTACACACGGGGTGTAAAACAAATTCAAAATCGGTTCAGTAGTTTAGGAGTCCATTGGCCTCAAACCTGTGACACGTGTTTTTTATATATTAAGATTTCATCGAACATTTCAGTGTCCCGTACAAAAGGCAACCCAAATAATAATCGATTAAAAGGGCTGCCTAAGTAGCAAACTCTCATGGTATCGAATAGTAAATACATTTTTTTATAGAACAATTTAGATTAAGACACAACCTTTTTTCAAACAGCGATACGTTAATTAAAACTTCAAGGCTGCAATATCTGTGGTGAAGCTTGTAACTTAATCTTATGCCATTCTATACTTCTTTCTTTTAGTTCACTTAACCGGTTCCTACCTTCGACGTCATCCTTTCATTAAGTGTGAAATTTTGTTTTAAGGCATTGTTCTTTTTTATTGATCGATATCTGACCCAATTCCCAGGAAAAAGGTGGTCCTATAAAACATCTAGGAAGCATACACGCCAAGAACGCCAAAACCTCCAGCTAAAATATACTTACTGAAAATCTCTAAAAACGCAAATCGATATAAAAATTTTGAGCAATACCCTGACGAAGTTTTAGTATAATTCGATGAATTATTGAATTAAATATTATATATAATAAAGATATAGATAACACCCAACCAGTAATCGCTATATTGTAGAATTGCACGTTACCAACTGTTACCGTACCGCAGTGGATTTAAGGGCCTGGAATATACCCGCATTAAGGAGAACAGGTCGTATGAGCCAATTAAAATCCACCAACTCGAAAGTTCGGGAGGTCAAACAAAATTTTCCCACGGCAGACTGGGCAGTAGTTAACAGAAAGTGGCAGTTCCGAAGCATACTTGATTCATGTCCGCCAAATGACTTCCCATATCTGTTACACTATTTTTACTCTTGGGAAAGTATTTATACGGTTACAACAACAGCATCAACCTAGCGTCCATTAATTTTTGTAACACCGTTTTGTACAATTGTGTCAAACATTGAAATTAAATATGTAAATTTATTTAATCATTTAAAGTATGCAGCTAACACCTAGAATTTTTAGGATTGGTTGAGCTATATATAAATAATTAAGTAGGTTCTTCAATTGTCATACATTTACAGTGGTTAACAAGAAAATAACAGCAACAAATTTTATATAAATATCGCTCGTTTAATTGTAAACTGATGTAATCCAAAATTTTATTTTTTCGAGATTTTAAGATACCATACAACTAGTTATTAGGTAAGATTATGTTCACATACATAGAATACTCCAATAGAATACGCAAAGATGACCGGTCCAGTAGTCTTAGAATTAAATTTTTGTAATGGAAAAATAAAAATTTGTCTGCGCTTTCAATAAATCGAGCGTTATTTTATCTCTTATTTTATTATTTTATTTGTTTTCCTTAATTTTAGAAAAAACTTTATTGAATTCTATCACAAACTTATTTCAAAAACGCTTTCGAAAAAAAGAAATTGGCTACGTTTACCCTTTTTTAAACGGTTTTATTTAGCTTGACTTGGCAGGCCGAACGAAACGAATTTTGTAATTGAAATTTAAGTAACTTCCCGATAAGCTACAAGCTTGAAAACTGGAATATAGTTAAGAACCCGATGACGATGCAATACTAAGAAAAAACTACGATAGGTGGCGCATGGATCGAAATATTTAAAAAAATTGTATTTGTGGTCCGACTTGGTTCGTATTTGGAGCACATAATACATAAATGAATAGAAAGCGACC
Source organism: Eurosta solidaginis (assembly GCF_040869045.1). Lineage (NCBI taxonomy): Eukaryota > Metazoa > Arthropoda > Insecta > Diptera > Tephritidae > Eurosta > Eurosta solidaginis. The sequence continues at coordinate 240,944,144 of NC_090321.1, forward strand.
TATGAAAAAAATCGCCGCTAGGTGACGCAAGGATCGAGATATTAAAAAAAATCGTATTTGTGGTCCGATTTGGCTCATATTTGGATATATATACACGAATAGAAAGTGACCTATGATGTCCGATTTGCTTCATATTTGGAACAAATATTACATACAATCCGGTAGAAGTGACAGCAAAATATTTTGGAGTTCGAGGAGGGACAAGCACACGTGGCACTGAGCCGAGTAAAGTCTTTGAAAGGATTATGTATTGAGGACTTAGATTTTAATAAATTGTCAGGAAAGAGTCCTTGTAATAATGAGTCTCTAAATGAACTAAATAGAATGAGAAATAATAGGCACTTAAATAAAGACTAAAAACTTGATTTTTATTTTATATTTATCTTTAAAATCGCTTAGGTAGGCACATCTGTTCACTATATATTTCTTATCATATACAGCCAATTAATTGGATATTACTAATGGGATAAGATTATTGCACAGCCGAAGATAGTCCCGTCCTTACTTGTTTTAATATCCTTTACACTCATTCTGGTAAAAATGCTATGTACTATAATCAGCAACAGACAATTTTTTAGTGTTCTGATACAATTAATAAATAAATTGATACACTCCAATATTTAGTATTTTTTCTCGATTTCCCTTCTTTCTGGTCATGTTTGAGAGAAGTAAGCTTCTCTTGACGAGAAGTAATGAAAATCTGATATTTAAATTGTGTCCTTTGGTTTTAGAAGGCTATTAACTGTTATTTAATATGCATTTGAGGAGCAAGGTTTGCGATTTGAGAATAGAGTTAATTCTCAAATGCAAATGAGGATAGAAATTTTTATTAATTATCAGTTGAGAAGCATTTGAGTATTAACATAGTTTTTAAATCCGAAATAGTGTTTCTTAAATATACTCTGGTAGCCTTATCAAACTTGGAGGCCAATTTTAACTAAGATATTTACGCCATTTTTCAAATTGAACGATTTAATCTTTGCCGAAACGGGCTAGAATTTAAATCCTGTTTAATTGCCCCTCAACTCGTATTGAAGTTGAAAATGCTTTGAAGTAACTCCTACAAAACGCTTACAAAGTGCTTGAGAATTGATAATATGATTAAGTTGGGCAAAATATTTATTTAGTTATTTAATATGAATTTTGAGCTTGAGAATTTTTTTCTATTGTTTGTTGAGTTTCTTGCAACCTGCAACCTTCCCTATGTAAATACAAAAATATTCTCGTGGGTGTGCACAAATATTAATTTAAATGCAGTTCATCTTTTTTATCCCTCACCAGGTTTGGGCGTTTGTTATTGGTGTTATTTGTTTGTATAAACAACAGCAATTGTTTGTTCATATTAACGAATGCAATAAATTTTATTGGTATTGTTTGGGACGGTGTCGCTTTAGAAGCAAAAGCCTGAGAGTTAGGTGCCGACTTACGAATGGCGTTGATTGGCTCAAACGTGCGTGTGAATAGCATAAGCAATTACATTATTAATCTTTACTTGGCTGTTATTCGAAATAACATGGAAATCGTTTTTGTTTTATAATGAAGAATGTAAGCTTAACTCTAGATTTTTATTTGCAATTATCTTTTACATTGCACATCATTATGATTGATTATTATATGATTAAACAAGGAACTGACTTTATGTTGGAAATCTTACCGATTTGATACATTTATATAAGATAGTTGAAAGATAATATGTAGTTGAGGATAATATGTAGTTAAGATTTAAATCTTTGAATCATTTCCCAAGTCCTACACCGAAAGAAATTACGCTAGTAAAATCAAGAAATCGGGTTTGTTGTTCTTGAATTAACAGAAATCGGTATAATTGATTGGGGTTGTTAACTTAGCCATTTGTGTTTTTTTTTTTTTTTTTTTTTTTTTTGTGTTAAGAAAATAAATTTGTTTAGCCTTTCGGTGAAAGGAACTAATTTGTATGAAATTTTAACAGCGAAAAAATATCAATATTTTGCAAATTGATCACCTAATCTTATAGAGAAACTTACCCTCATTACACTGACTACTTTGTTGTAATGACCGTGGTTTCACAGCTGATTTTCTAATGTTTGAGAAAATCTGTTATTTATACAGTTTTCATTGGTATTTTTAAGTATTAATTGTTGAGCTAACAGACCCTGAAGGAAAGCCACTAACTTGGGATGCAAATTTCTGGTTCGGATCTGGAGCTACATTTTCTCCAGTCATAAAATAGAATTCCGGCCCGTTCAAAGCCAATGAAATAGAACCAAGTAAACTGTAGATTTATAGCAAAGTTCAGAACTATAAAAAAGTACCAATAAACAACTAGTTCTAAAGTATAAATGTTAAATTTGTACCGTCTAGGACACCACCATGTAAAAAAGATAGATGGCAAACTAGTAGTGGTTCCGAATGCACTAGAAGCGCAAAAGTTTTGAGCTAGAGATTTTCCCTTCAGGGGGCCCATTACGTACTCTTGATGATTTTTGTTTTTTTTTTTTTTGTTTATCTGAGTTTCGAAACGAGCAAATCAGAATCAACAATTTGTGCGAAGTTGATTCAAAAGCTATTGACAAAAAATTCGGCTGAATTGACCCGCAGTTCAGTTGATTTGACCAGTTTTCTTCCTGTTATGTTATAAAAGTGAGTTTGCCGGAATTGTAATCGGATTGCACAAAATTGCTTTATCAGAATATAAATCGATCTCAGAAGTCCAAGAATGGTATCCATACACTTAAATATGAAGAATAATGTTAAAAGACTTCTCAAAAAGCTGCTAATGCTAGTATCATGGCTTGTAAAGCGGAAACATTTTCCGTATACGCCTGCAGCTGTCTTGCACGAGTTGATTTTTTGTCGACTTCGCAACTGCCGATCGCCACTACATTCGCCAATAGGAGGTTATAAGGAGCAATAAGACCAATTGCATTTGATCGCCTTTTGCCATAGAGCAAACAAATTGGCAAGCGCCACAAGTGAATACATACAATGATAGTAAGGCCCATCATATATATTGTGACGAATATTAGCATCACTAACTGATACTCACATCACTAAGGTTATTAAATAAAAGCACAACAACAATAAAGCAGGCTGCCACTTCTGTGTACGTAAACAAATCAATCATCATTTACTCACATACATACAAGGCAACGGAGAGATACGCACAAACACTTGTAAACACCAGCCGAAGTAGTATTCACATATACGAGTTCACACGCATATGGCTATGCTAGAGACTATAAACTACAAATATTAATGTACATATCTGGCTGGTAACCAAGCATGAACTTCTCGAAGTTACTAGACCTTAGGAGAAATGGGTGAACGAGGCAACAGAGAGTATAAAAGCAGCGAAAGCTGAGTAGTCAGTAATCGGTTTGATTTAAGCACGCTAATGGTTGCGAAGTATAAGTGTTATTGTAGATAACATTTTGCATAATTGAATATTGGAATTATTTATTCAACAATTTAGTGGTACGAACGTTAGTAGAAGGTTTAAAATAAGCGGAGTTTCCCCTAAATTCGTTACAATATTATATATACAGAGATGATGTTTAGGTCAACATCTGTTTATACCTAGTGAACTTAGCAAAGGAAAGCATTGGCGAAGTCAAAATAATTCAGCCTCAAAATATTGAAAGCAAGTCCCACTCATTTAGCTTCGCAGGGATGACTTGAATAAGCTCGTTATATTCGAAATAAAGTTCCAAAGATAAGATTTTCACTTGGATCATATACCTCTATGGTATAATAAGGTGGGCATATTTATTTCACATATCATTAATTAGCGATTAACTGCTCGAGCGACTTTTGCCGCTTTTGTAAAAAGTCACACAAGCTTTTCCAGTTTTGTGATAGCTGACGTCAATTGGGAGCACCAAGTAGACACCCTACCCCCCTTCTTCCCCCACCTGTCTCTCCTACCACAGTAGAGGTCTCCATCTTCCTCTGCTCCATAGGGGGGTGTCGATTGAAATACCTTTTGACCGTAGCATCTTCGCCCATTCTTTAATATAATTCGAGTAGGTGGAGAGTTCAAACCATTTAGCGCCAAGCAAAACACTTTATTTTACCAGGGGCTATGGATAAAGTGGGATAAATGGTAGCGGTCAAGTAGACATCCTGGCAGCAAAACACCAGCCGAACGGTCAGTAGGTCCTGAACAGTTCACAACAAAATAGATCTCTACAATAAGAGAAGAGTAGCTCAGTAGAGACATTACTGGCGTGACACAGAACAAAGCAATATAAATGAATTACTAACGTCTAAAAAATAGATTTCAGACTTTCAACAAACACACTTTGAAGTCACTCTAGGCTCAATAGCCAACAAGTGCGGCGGTGACGGTGAAACCGCAGATAATTTCCTTCTCAAATGTCATACCGGAAAGAAGAAAAAATACTCTTTACTCACTGATTCTGAAAAATATTCACTGCAAATTCTAAAGATACTACAATGTGACAATAAGAATAAATTTTAAACTTCCTGGCACATATATTTAATGCTTCTAAACATTCAATGATACTTAGAGAACAATAAAGAAACCAAAACGCAAATGAATTTTAAAACTTTTTATGCCTCAGGGCGCTCCCCAAATTGGGGACAACAAATTAAAAATATATCGCATTTAATGATCATCCAAAAATAGTATTAGCAAACTTTGCACGTAAACGCATTATAGAGATAAATCTTTTTGTGCGGACAACTGAAAAAATCTTACTTAATGTAGAAGAGGAAGAATCGGAATAATTAATTAATTAATGCTAGACGTGATAATCTCTGAAGGAATTTTAGGCCGAGATTCTCTTCCAATTTACCTCGTGCTGCTTTTAATTTTTCCTACAAATTGGCGGAACGGGACCTATATGTTTTATGCCGACTCAGAACGGCATTTTCAAGATAAATTTTCACTGAAAAGTTTAGCAATTTTTTTTATAACTTTATTTCTAAATTTTCAATGATGTTTTGCCCGGCGCTTGAACCCAGGATCTTCGGTGTGGTAGGCGCAGCACGCCTCCATGGCGGCCGTGAATAACAATTCTTAGAAAAGAAGATCTAAATAAAGACAATATCAACAATTAACAGACTGCCAAAGAAAAGGCATAACATACATATAAAATATGTACACAGTTTGCAGTATACATTAGACTGGGTCGATTTATTAACCGATATCGCGCCAACGATTTTTCGATAGGATTTGGGCTGTGACTCCAGAATGTGTTTGTACGATATGGGTATGAAACGAATGGTGTTAATGAGTATTTAAAAGGGAGTGGGCTTCAGTTCTATAGGTGGACACCTTTTCCAGATATCGCCATAAAGGTGGACCAGGGGTAACTCTAGAATATGTGTCTACGATATGGGATGGAAGGTGCTAATGAGTATTTTAAAAGGGAGTGGGCCTTAGTTCTATAGGTGGACTCCTTTTCGAGATATCGCCATAAAGGTGGACCAGGGGTGACTCTGGAATGCGTTTGTACGATATGGGTATCAAATTAAAGGTAATAATTAGGGTTTTAAAAGAGAGTTGCCCTTAGTTGTACATGTGAAGGCGTTTTCGAGATATCGACCAAAATGTGGACCAGGGTGACCCAGAACAACATCTGTCTGGTACCGCTAATTTATTTATATAAGTAATACCACGAATAGTATTCCTACCAAGATTCCAAGGGGTTTTAATTTCGCCCTGCAGAACTTTTTGTTTTTCTTCTACTTAATATGGTAGGTGTCACACCGATTTTACAAAGTTTTTTTCTAAAGTTATATGTCAATAAACCAATCCAATTACCATGGTTCATCCCTTTTTTCGTATTTGGTATAGAATTATGGCATTTTTTTTTTTTTTAATTTTTCGTAATTTTCGATATACAAAAGTGGGCGTGGTCATAGTCGGATTTCGTTAATTTTTTATACCAAGATAAAGTGTGTTCAGAGAAGTACGTGAACTAAGTTTAATAAAGATATATAGATTTTTGCTCAAGTTATCGTGTTAAGGGCCGAGCGGAAGGGCAGACGGCCGACTGTGTATAAAAACTGGGCGTGGCTTCAACCGATTTCGCCCATTTTCACAGAAAACAGTTACCGTCATAGAATCTATGCCCCTACCAAATTTCACAAGGATTGGTAAATTTTTGTTCGACTTATGGCATTAAAAATATCGTAGACAAGTTAAAAGAAAAAGGGCGGAGCCACGCCCATCTTGAAATTTTCTTTTATTTTTGTATTTTGTTGCACCATGTCATTACTGGAATTGAATGCTGACATAATTTACTTATATACTGTAAAGATATTACATTTTTTGTTAAAATTTGACTTAAACAAATTTTTTTTTAAAAATGGGCGTGTTCTTCATGCGATTTTGCTAATTTTTATTATGCGCATATATAGTAATAGTAGTAATGTTCCTGCCAAATTTCATCATGATATTTTGAACGACTGCCAAGTTACAGCTTGCAAAACTTTTAAATTACTTTCTTTTAAAAGTGGGCGGTGCCACGCTCATTGTCCAAAATTTTACCAATTTTCTATTCTCCGTCATAAGGTCAACCCTCCTACCAAGTTTCATCGCTTTATCCGTCTTTGGTAATGATTTATCGCATTTTTTCGGTTTTTCGAAATTTTCGATATCGAAAACGTGGGCGTGGTTATAGTCCACATCGTTCATTTTAAAAAGCGAACTGAGATGAGTGCCCAGTAACCTGCGTACCAAATTTCATCAAGATACCTCAAAATTTACTCAAGTTATCGTGTTAACGGACAGACGGACGGACGGACGGACATGGCTCAATAAAATATTTTTTCGATATTGATGATTTTGATATATGGAAGTGTATATCTATCTTGATCCCTTTATACCTGTACAACCAACCGTTATCCAATCAAAGTTAATGTACTCTGTGTGCAAGGCACGCTGATTATAAAAACATATTCACATTAGACTGTTTATCGACCTATCCTAATAGAAAGGTCGTAACTTTAAAGTTTTGATAAAACTAGAAGAAACAATTTTTTAATTTCTTTTTCTAATTCTTTAACGGCGTTTTATGCCAAATTATACTTATTTAAATTTTTTTCTCTTCTACAACTTTTTAATCGGTTTCTAGAGATATGACTTTATTAAAGACTTCGCTCATATACGGCCTTATTAACAGAAAGTCTGAAATACGTCCTTCTCAACAAAACTTTTGAATTGCGACCTTTCTATTAGGATAGGTCATTATGAAAAAAATCGAATTTTGTTCCCTGTATAGCTAAAAGTTGTTCCGGAAATCGAAAAATATATCCAGTTTTCAGTTTCCTGAGATAAGGTGATTATTTAATATGCAATTTAAAAAATTCAATAATTTTTAATTTTTTTTATTTTAGGAAAAATTTAAACAACATAGGCAACACCTGTTTCAATTATACCTTGTAAGCCTCTTCAGACCCTGTTTCTCCCCGGAGTTTGATGTGAACCCACACTCCTCTCGGTGCATAATTGTGTCAATATTTTTGGATCTGTTCAAGATCGAATTGGCTTGTAGAACGAAGTACATACACCTTACTGTTTGGCAGTTTCGTGAACAAAGAAAGCAAAACCAAATTGTCCGTGTTGGAGTCGACGGCAGGCATATTACCAAGGCATATTAACGTGTGGCAACCAAGATAGGCATATGAAGAGTTTGTTGTCGAAAAACTGCTCACAAAACACACATTTGATGGTTACTCGTCTAGTGTTTCACTGAAAGTGCAACTTCATAGAGCCTTGTGCGAAGAAGAACGTCGCACAACCTCTAAGAAAATGAACGCTGTCGATTAGGTAACTCTGCGTACGGGCTCGGTTATTCCCGAATTTTGGATTGTTATCTTGAGAGAGAAAGGAGAAAAAATAAGTTTTAGTAAGAATAAATAGTCGTAAGGATAAACGAAAAGAGTGGAAGAGGTTCAGATGCTGCCTCAATGAAGTTCCACTAGAAAACTCGTGGAATGACAAGAAGGTTTGGAGCCGGGAAAATTTCTTCACAAAAAATATGAATGGGACGTGGTAACCTGGTTGTTCTTGTTGTTTTTGTAGCGACAAGGACTCTCTCCGAAGGCCTTGGGGAGTGCTATCGATGTTGATGGCCCTTTACTGGATGCAGGTCCAGTACGATCCGGTACCAAGGCCGACCATCTCGGGAACGATTTGTTATGACCACATGCAACTTTCTAGGCCATCACGCCTCCCACCCCTAGATCTATGAAGAGTTCGGGATCTCCAGAGCCTCGGCTGCTAATGAAACATGATTCGCCACGGATAGGTGAGGTTGACAATTGGGTTGGAGGAACTATATATTGCGCTGGCAACCCCCTGAAAGGGTTGCGCTACACAACCCCTTGAATACATGTGATAACCTGGTCGTATTAGTTGATATGAGAGCCAACAAAAACACGACATTTCTTCCATCAGCCGATTATGAGGAAGTGGAAATATTTTAGCTGAAAAAATAGCAAAGCGGCGCGAAGCTATGAACTACCAAAAACGGAGAAGAAAAATTGTTAGGGAGCATGCATCGGCTCGTATGCAAAATATGTTCGCACGAGCGCATTTAAGTGTGCTTCGCCCAATCCATAAGAGAGGCGATCTCGCAAAGCACTCTAATTATAGCAAAATCAACTTTCATAATATCAAATATAAAACTCTATATAACGTATAGAGTGAAAGTCCAAGTCCATAGTCGACGAAAAAAATATGACCTTAACAGCTGGTAAATTTACTAACAATCAGGTTTTCTGGATAAAAGAGGACTGAGAAGGGGAATGGAAAGTTAAATGTAGCTATCGATTAACGAAAAATACGGTCTTGCGCCATACCTCTCCTCATAAATGACTGGAAATCATGGACGGCTTCTACAACAAACGGGATGGTTATCGGATTATTCGAGAGAAGGTGGCTTAATGATAAACAAACTTTCACAATGAATGTCCCTGTCTCTAAAGATATTTCACTTAAAAAATTTAATTTTTTCCACTCAGTCGAATGTAGATAAATGGAATCTGGAATAACTGCCGAAGCGTTGCTGCTAATACGGTGATTTAAAAAAGGAATTGTTGTTGGCCTACGAGTAGGCTTGACAAGTATTTTGGACTATGAGAACGGAAGAAGCAACTTTTCACAGCTATCATGGACGCGACATAATCAGTTTCTTACCGCTGGACTTACTTAATACGTAGATGCATAGATGTGTACGTATATACTTATTCAATAACTCCACGCACCTTAAATTTTTAACCCTGAAAGTTTAATGCTAACAAAAAATAAGTAAGGACGGGACTGTCTTCGGCTGTGCCGAAGACTTCATACCTTTCATGAATGGGGCTGAACGCTAATCTTATCCCATTCGTAATCTCCAAATAAGGCGCTGTATAAGATAAGAAATATATATACCTAAACGATTTTAAAATAAATATAAAAAAATGGCAAAAAAACCCCCTTATCTGAACGATCGGTTGTATGGGATATATATTATATATAGCTCCGATCAAAGTGATTTCTTCAGGCGCCTTGTTGCATTTCTGCAACATACCATTTGAATCCAAATCAAAATATATGACACGACGATAGAGCACATTTGCCCTGTGTTGTAGTTTAGCAATAAAGCACTCTAACAGTAAAATAGCAGCATGGTTGTGCACATGGAATTATTTTAATTCTTTATACTCAGTTGAGCAGAGCTCACAGAGTATATTAACTTTGATTGGATAACGGTTGGTTGTACAGGTATAAAGGAATCGAGATAGATATAGACTTCCATATATCAAAATCATCAGTATCGAAAAAAAATTTGATTGAGCCATGTCCGTCCGTCCGTTCATCTGTCCGTTAACACGATAGCTGGAGTAAATTTTGAGGTATCTTGACGAAATTTTGTCATATCAGATCGCTATTTAAAATGAACGATATCGGAACGATTTCGAAAAACCCAAAAAGTGCGATAATTCATTACCAAAGACAGATAAAGCGATGAAACTTGGTAGGTGAGTTGAACATATGACGCAGAATAGAAAATTAGTAAAATTTTGGACAACGGACGTGGCACCGCCCACTTTTAAAAGAAGGTAATTTCAAAGTTTTGCAAGCTGTAATTTGGCAGTCGTTGAAGATATCATGATGAAATTTGGCAGGAACGTTACTCCTATTACTATATATATGCTTAATAAAAGTTAGCAAAATCAGAGAACGACCACGCCCACTTATAAAAAAAAAATTTTTAAAGTCAAATTTTAACAAAAAATTTAATATCTTTACAGTATATAAGTAAATTATGTCAACATTCAACTCCAGTAATGATATGGTGCAACAAAATACAAAAATAAAAGAAAATTTCAAAATGGGCGTAGCTCCGCCCTTTTTCATTTAATTTGTCAAGGATACTTTGAATGCCATAAGTCGAACAAAAATGTACCAATCCTTGTGAAATTTGGTAGGTTCTTAGACTCTAGGA